>NC_052567.1:64865-174430 GCF_016699485.2 Gallus gallus | reverse complement strand
CCCCCCCCCCCCCCCCCCCCCCCCCCCCCCCCCCCCCCCCCCCCCCCCCCCCCCCCCCCCCCCCCCCCCCCCCCCCCCCCCCCCCCCCCCCCCCCCCCCCCCCCCCCCCCCCCCCCCCCCCCCCCCCCCCCCCCCCCCCCCCCCCCCCCCCCCCCCCCCCCCCCCCCCCCCCCCCCCCCCCCCCCCCCCCCCCCCCCCCCCCCCCCCCCCCCCCCCCCCCCCCCCCCCCCCCCCCCCCCCCCCCCCCCCCCCCCCCCCCCCCCCCCCCCCCCCCCCCCCCCCCCCCCCCCCCCCCCCCCCCCCCCCCCCCCCCCCCCCCCCCCCCCCCCCCCCCCCCCCCCCCCCCCCCCCCCCCCCCCCCCCCTCCACCCCCATTTCTGCCTTCACGCTCCAACCGTGGCGGATTTGGGGTTATTGACTGAAGTCTGTTGGGGGGGGGGGGGGTGGTTATTTTTTGCTCCCCCACCCCCAAAAATGCCACTTTTCCACCCAAATCTCCCATTGCTCACCATGGGGACGGGGGTGGGGGGCAGAGCCCTTTTATTCTGCCCCTTTTTGGGCCTTTTTCCACCCAAAACCGCCACCATCTCCCATTGCTCACCATGGGGAGGGTGGGGTGGAAGGAGGGGGGGGGACAGAGCCCTTTTATTCTTCCCCTTTTCGGGCCTTTTTTCACCCAAAACCACCGCCATCTCCCATGGCTCACCATGGGGAGGGTGGGGTGGAGGGGGGGGGGACAGAGCCCTTTTATTTTGCCCCTTTTCAGGCCTTTTTCCACCCAAAACCACCGCCATCTCCCATTGCTCACCATGGGGAGGGTGGGGTGGAAGGAGGGGGGGGGACAGAGCCCTTTTATTCTTCCCCTTTTCGGGCCTTTTTTCACCCAAAACCACCGCCATCTCCCATGGCTCACCATGGGGAGGGTGGGGTGGAGGGGGGGGGGACAGAGCCCTTTTATTTTGCCCCTTTTCAGGCCTTTTTCCACCCAAAACCACCGCCATCTCCCATTGCTCACCATGGGGAGGGTGGGGTGGGAGGGGGAGGGCAGAGCCCTTTTATTCTGCCCCTTTTCGGGCCTTTTTCCACCCAAAACCACCGCCATCTCCCATTGCTCACCATGGGGAGGGTGGAGTGGGAGGGGGGGGGCAGAGCCCTTTTATTCTGCCCCTTTTCGGGCCTTTTTCCACCCAAAACCGCCACCATCTCCCATTGCTCACTGTGAGGAGGGTGAGGGGGGGCAGAGCCCTTTTATTTTGCCCCTTTTCGGGCCTTTTTCCACCCAAAACGCGGCCCCTGTTGCGGAGAGAAGTGGGGTTACAGCACACAAATACACTCTTTCCCTGCGTTGGCCGCTACGTTCCCTTTTTGGGTTCAAACGCTCAACTCTTGCCACTTACCACCAAATTTATTGAAGCCACCACGCTCACCACCGCTGAGGAGATAAATTAGAAGATATGAAGCTTTTTTTTTTGGGTTTTTTTTGTTTTTTTTTTTGGTTTTTCGTTCATTTTATGCTTTTGAAGGGGGGGGGGGGCAGTTTTATAATCCCTGAATTGCTTTATTTTGTTGTTATTTTTTTTGGGGGGGGGTAAAACCGGCGTTTTTCCTCCATCCTGAAGCCCCTCTGTGCTTTGTTTTGGGGGGGGGGGGGGGGGGGGGGGGGGGGCGGTTTTGGGGTATTTTGGGGGGGGTTTTGGGGGTCTCCATCCGTCGTTGACGCTCCTCTCGCACGCAGCGCTGCCCAATGGGGGGGTGGGGTGGGATTGGGTGGGATTTTGGGGGGGGGGGGGGTCAGAAAATGGCTAAAAACGCCGATTGGAGCTCTTTGCGGCCGTTCTGAAGGATCCCTGCGGGGCACCTTTGGGCCCGGCGTACAAAAAGGCTTTGGCCCCCTTTTTTTGGGGTCGTTTTCCCTGCTTTCCGCACACCCCACACGGTTGTGGGTCGTTCCCCCCCCCCCAAAATGAATCCTAAAGTTGGGGAAAAAAAAAACCAAAAACCACAAAAATGCCCAAATCAAACGGCCGTTTGACCCTAAAAAAATGAACCCCGGGCAATGTGGCCCTTTGGGGGGCGTTTTTCTATGGGGTTTTTTCCCTGCTTTCTGCAGACCCCCCCCCTGTAGGACCGCCCCCCCCCCCCCATCTCATTTTACTGTATCCAAAAGTTGGGAAAAACCCAAATCTGCCTTTTTTTGGGGGGGGCCGCTCCAAAAATGGCTCTTTGGCACTTTCTGACCTCAAAAATAAAAGCCCTGTGGCCCTTTTTTGGGGGCCTTTTTGGGGCCGTTTTTGGCCCTTTTGGGGTCTTTTTCGGCCTTTCTTGGCCCTTTTGGTGCCTTTTGGGGGTAATTTTGGCCCTTTTGGAGTCTTTTTTGGTCTTTCAGGGGCCTTTTCTGGTCTTTCTGGGGTCTTTTTTGGCTCTTTTAGAGCCCTTTTTGGCCTTTCTGGGGATTTTTTTGGGCCCTTTTAGAGCCTTTTTTGGCCTTTCTGGGGCCTTTTCTGGCTGTTTTGGGGCCCTTTTTGGCCTTTTGGGGCTTTTTTTGGCCCTTTTGGGGCCTTTTTTGGCCTTCCTGAGGTCTTTTTTGGCCTTTGTGGGGTCTTTCTTGGCCATTTTGGGACTTCTTTTGGCCATTTTGGGGCCTTTTCTGGCCTTTCTGGGGCCCTTTTTGGCCTCGCCGGCTGCTTGCAGCAGAGCCCCCACAGGACGCTCCCCCCTCCCTTTCTCCTCTCTCTCTTCATTGCTTTTTTTCCCCTCTTTTTCCTTATTATTATTATTTGGTCTATTTTCTCCTTTTTTTTTTTTTTTTTTCTCCATTTGTTTTTTCCTTTTATTTTTTTTTTTTATTTTTTTCCCCCTTTCTGCCTTTTTTTTGAACCCAAAAGCTGCGGATAAAGGCGGAGCATTGCAAAGTGTCGCTGCCTTTCACACCTGCAGCACACAAAACCAGAGTTTGTTAACAGGCACAAATAAGCAACCGCCGCTCGCCCCATACTCACCTCCGCGCCCCAAAATCGGCCTTTTTCGGCCCAAAACCACGCGGCAGCGACACAAACCCCCAACCTTTTGGCCATTGGTGCTGCGTGCACCGACCCACGTGCGGCTGCGGCACCGTTGTTTGCCTCTGCAGTGAGCACGCAATGCGCCGTCGGCCCCTTTTTGCCCCTCACTTTGCTCTCATTTTGCAGTCTTTCGCTGCTTTTTCGCCCCTTTTTCTTTTATTCTTTTCCGTCTTTTCCCTCTTTTTTTTTTTTCTCATCTTTATTCCAGGTTTTAATGCCATTTTTTTCTCCTCTCGATTCCATTTTCCCCTCGTTTTTTCTCACCTTGATTCCATTCTCCTCATTTTTACTCCATTTTTCCTCCATTTTTCTCTCACATTCCCTTTTTCCTCATTTTTTATTCCGTTTTTACTCCGTTTTTTCCCATCTTTATTCCGTTCTCTTTCATAATTCCATTTCTCCCCTCGATTTCTTCTCACCTTTGTTCCATTTTGCCCCATTTTCTGTCATTTATTCCATCTTTCCCTCATTTTCCTCAGCTTTATTCCATCCACGTTTCTGATCCCATTTCCCCCACCTTTATCCCACTGCTCCCATTCCTCTCTCCCTATTCTTCCTTTTCTCCCCGAATTCCCCCCCATTTTCCCCTCCTTTTTCTCTCCTCTTCCCAACCTTCCCCATTTTCTCCCACCTTTCCATCCCATTTCTACCCTCCGCTCATTTTCTCACACTTCCATTGCATTTCCTCACTCTTCCCTCATTCCTTTTCCTTTTCTCCCTCTCCGTTTCCTCTTCCCTACCTCTCTCCCCCTCCCTTTTCTCTTTCCTTCCCCTCTCCCTTTTTCCCTTCCTCTTTCCCCCTCCTTTTCCTTCCTTTCTCCCTCTCCATTTCCCCTTTCCCTTCCCCTCCCTCGCCTCTTCCTTCCTCTTTCTCCCTCTCCATTTCCTCTTTCCCCTCCTTTTCCTCTTTCTTTCTCCCTATTTCCCCTTCCCTTCCTCTCCCTATTTTCCTTCCTCCTTCCTCTTTCCCTCTCAGTTTCCTCTTCCCTTCCTCTTCCCCTTTTTTTCTTTCCTTCCTCTCCCCCTCCTTTTCCCTTCCTCTGTTTCCCTTCCTCTTTCCCCCTCCTCTTTTCCTTCCTTTCTCCCTCTCCATTTCCCCTTTCCCTTCCCCTCCCTCGCCTCTTCCTTCCTCTTTCTCCCTCTCCATTTCCTCTTTCCCCTCCTTTTCCTCTTCCTTTCTCCCCATTTCCCCTTCCCTTCCTCTCCCTATTTTCCTTCTTCCTTCCTCTTTCCCTCTCAGTTTCCTCTTCCCTTCCTCTCCCCCTCCTCCTTTTTCTTTCCTTCCTTTCCCCCTCCTTTTCCCTTCCTCTTTCCCCTTCCTTTTCCTTCCTTTCTCCCTCTCCATTTCCCCTTTCCCTTCCCCTCCCTCGCCTCTTCCTTCCTCTTTCTCCCTCTCCACTTCCTCTTTCCCCTCCTTTTCCTCTTCCTTTCTCCCTATTTCCCCTTCCATTCCTCTCCCTATTTTCCTTTTCCCTTCCTCTTTCCTTCTGTTTCCTCTTTCCTCCTTCCACTTCCCCTTCCCCTCTTCCTTCTCCATTTCCTCTTCCCTTCCTTCTCTCCTTTTCGTCTTTCCCTTTCTCCCCCTCCATTTCCTCTTCCTTTTTCCTCTTTCCTTCCTCTTTCCCTCTGCTTTATCTCTACTTCCTCTTTCCCCATCCTTCTTTTCCTCTTCCCCTCTCCTTATCCTCTTTCCCTCCCCATTTCCTCTCCATTTCCTTTCCTTCCTCTCTGTTCCTCTCCACTTCTCTTTTCCTTTCCTTCTCCCCCATTCCCCCCAGTTCTCATTTCCTGACCTTTCACACCCCCTCATTTCCCCCTCACATTCCCTATTTCCTCACTTCCTCCCCCGCCCCCATTCAATTTCCTGTTTCCTTTCCTTCCCCCATTTTCCTTTTCCCCCTCACCCTTCCTCATCTTCCCACTCCTCCTTTTCCACACCTCATCTTCCCTCCTATTTCCTCATTTTTTTAATATATTTTTCTCACGTTTCCTCATTTTTTCCCACCTCCTTTCTTCCTTCCCATTTCCTCCCACTTCCCCTTCCCAACTCCTATCCCATTCTTCTCCTTTTTTCCTCCATTCCTCCTTATTTTCCATCGTGTTTTTTACCACCGCGGCTGTGCCACGCATCACCTTCACACCCAACGTTGGTGTCTGTCCCTAAAAACACCTTTTTCTCCCCATTTTTGGGGGGCTCTTACCACTTCGCACAGCTCCATGTGCCCCCACTGAACCTTTTTGGGTGCATTTTCGCTCCTTTTGGTCAATTCACCCATTTGCTATCGGGAGGACCCCTCCCATCAACCTCTGCCCTCAATTCTGCAGTTTCATTTTTTACCATTTTCCCCCGTTTTTTGACCACAGCCCCCACTCCTGGGGGGTTCCCCACCACCTCTCTGTGCTTTTGGTTATTTTTGTGTACCCCTCCCCCCCCCTTTTTTCTTTTTCTTTTGACCGTTTTCCCCCCATTTTCAGCCACAGAAGCCCCCACCCCCAGGGGTTTCCCTCCGTCATTTTTGGGGCATTTCCCCCACCATACGCCCCCATTCCCAGGGGGTTCCTCACCACCTCTCTCCCTTATATTTAACATTATCATCATTTCTTTTTTCCACCGTTTCTCCCATTTTTGGACCATTCAAAGCACCGCTAATCGGGGTGTCTCTCCCTCATTTTTTTTGGGGGGGGGGGCATTTTCCCCCATTTCTCCCCCCACTTTCCCCCTCTGGAGTCCCCCACTCCCCAGAGGGTTCCCCACCAAATCATTTTCCTTCATACCACAATTCTTTTTTTTTTTTCCCCCATTTAACCCCATTTCCACCTCAGGAAAGCCCCGCTATATCCAGAGCTTTCCCCCCAGTAGGGCATTATTCCCCATTTCTCCCCTCCTCACAGCACTATCAGCCCCCACCCTCTGACATCCCCCACCACCCCTTTTCTCCCCACGCTTCCATCATCCACCACTCTCTCTTTTTTAAACCATTTCCCCCCAACTCCAACCACCGCTCTTGGAGAACCGGGGGGGGGGTGGGGGGGGATGTCTCTCTCCCTCATTTTCGGGGCGTTCTCCCCCATTTCACCACCTCCGGAAGCCCCCACACCCCACAGGGCTTCCCCCCCCCTCCTCCTTTTGCCCATTTTCTCCCTTTTTGGCCCCGTTTGCTGGCCCACACCTACCCCATGTTGCCTCCACGGCCTCCCCGGCTACCACGGCCACCGCGCTCGTAGCCGCCCCGGCCGTACCCTCCGCGCCCGCGGCTGCGCTCCTGCTGCCCTCCATAGCTCTGCTCCTGGTATCCTCCTGAGCTGCTCAGCGGGGCCTGCTCCTGCCCATAGCTGCTGGCTGGGGGGGGAAAAAAACCATATCACACATCAGGACGTTCCCTTTAATGCATTTCCACCCCCCCGCCCCATCCACAAATGCTTCCTTTTTCAACCCGCTCTGTTGCAAACTTCAGTTTCCGGCTCACGTTTTAAACTTAAGTCTCACCTGCCCCCTTCCTGGCTTTAATCTCACAGGGTCACAGAATGGTTGGGTTGGAAGGGACCCCAAAGGCTCCAACCCCCCCCAAAACAGGCAGGGCCACCAACATCCACTGTGGCTTTACCTCTCAGGGTCACAGAATGGTTGGGTTAGAAGGGACCCCAAAGGCTCCAAGCCCCCCCAAAACAGGCAGGGCCACCAACATCCACTGTGGCTTTACCTCTCAGGGTCACAGAATGGTTGGGTTAGAAGGGACCCCAAAGGCTCCAACCCCCCCCAAAACAGGCAGGGCCACCAACATCCACTGTGGCTTTATCTCACAGGGTCAAAGAATGGTTGGGTTGGAAGGGACCCCAGAAGATCACGAGGATCCAACCTCCCCCCCAAAACAGGCAGGGCCACCACCTCCACTGTGGCTTTAATCTCACAGGGTCACAGAATGGTTGGGTTGGAAGGGACCCCAAAGGCTCCAAGCCCCCCAAAACAGGCAGGGCCACCAACATCCACTGTGGCTTTAATCTCATAGGGTCACAGAATGGTTGGGTTGGAAGGAACCCCAAAAGATCACGAGGATCCAACCCCCCCCCCAAAACAGGCAGGGCCACCAACATCCACTGTGGCTTTAATCTCACAGGGTCACAAAATGGTTGGGTTGGAAGGGACCCCAAAGGCTCCAAGCCCCCCCAAAACAGGCAGGGCCACCAACATCCACTGTGGCTTTAATCTCATAGGGTCACAGAATGGTTGGGTTGGAAGGGACCCCAAAAGATCACGAGGCTCCAACTCCCCCCAAAACAGGCAGGGCCACCAACATCCACTGTGGCTTTAATCTCACAGGGTTACAGAATGGTTGGGTTGGAAGGGACCCCAAAGGCTCCAACCCCCCCCCCCCCCCAAAACAGGCAGGGCCACCAACATCCACTGTGGCTTTATCTCACAGGGTCACAGAATGGTTGGGTTGGAAGGGACCCCAAAACATCACAAGGCTTCAACCAACCCCCACCACCACAGGCAGGGCCACCACCTCCACTGTGGCTTTAATCTCATAGGGTCACAGAATGGTTGGGTTAGAAGGGACCCCAAAGGCTCCAACCCCCCCAAAACAGGCAGGGCCACCAACATCCACTGTGGCTTTATCTCACAGGGTCACAGAATGGTTGGGTTGGAAGGGACCCCAAAAGATCACGAGGATCCAACCCCCCCAAAACAGGCAGGGCCACCACCTCCGCTGTGGCTTTAATCTCACAGGGTCACAAAATGGTTGGGTTGGAAGGGACCCCAAAGGCTCCAACCCCCCCCAAAACAGGCAGGGCCACCGACATCCACTGTGGCTTTAATCTCTCAGGATCATAGAATGGTTGGGATGGAAGGGACCCCAAAAGACCACGTCCACATTTAAGGCCATCCCATTGGATACCCCATCCAACGTGGCCTTCAACACCTCCAGGGACGGACGGGGCATCCACAGCCTCTCCGGGCAGCTGTTCCCCCTCACATCCAACCTCCATCTGCCCTCCTTCAACTCCAAACCACGTCCCCTCATCCTGCTGTTATCTGCCCTTCCAAGAGTCGCCTCCCCTCCTGTTTGGGGGCTCCCCTTTAAGGTCCCGGAAGGCTGCACTGAGGTCACCCCGCAGCCTTCTGTTCCCTTCTCCAGGCTCAATACCCCATCTCCCTCAGCCTGTCTCTGTATGGGAGGTGCTGCAGCCCTCCGATCACCTCTGTGGCCCTCCTGTGAATAGAAGGGACCCTCCGCTGTCTTTCTCCTATTGGGGGCTCCAGATTTGGACGCAGTGCTGCAGATCTCCGTTGGTTTAAAAGCTCGAAGCCCCCCCAAAACTCAACAAACCATCCCATCCTCCGAACCGTCTCAGTGCTTCCAAAGGCTCTGAGCACCGGAAGCCATAGAAAATCCTTCAGCTTCTCTGCCCAGCAGTTCAGACCATCCACCACTGTGGCCCTTCCTTCACAGTCACCTCTTCTGTGCGCCTCTTTTTGGGGCTATTTCATGCATTTTCATGGATATCTCACATGTAACGCTCCATACTACGTGCATACGTGTGCACACACATCCCTACATTCATACACTCTCCAAATCCTCCATTTCCACCGTTCAGACGACCTCAGAAGGGATAAATTGTACAAAACAGCCCAAACGTCCCCAATTTGGCCCCATTTCCCCCCGCTGTCCCCATCCCATCTCCCCCCATTTCCCCCCTCTCCACATTTCATTGCCGTTTCTCCGCCCCGTTCTCATTCCATCCCCAAAATCCCTTTTGCTCACGTGGAAACCGTTCACTTCTTACCTTCCTCACTTCCCACTCTCATTCTCAGCACTTTCCAACCCCTTCCAACTATTTTCATCCAATTCTTTCCTCTTCAGGATTCCCCAAAGCGATTCCAGGTCCTTTCCAGCCCCTCTTCCCAACGCCCAACCGCTTCCATTCCACCTTTCCACACCGTTTTGGAGCCCTTTTCTCCCCCTTTCCCACCACCTGAACCCACCCCAGGTCCTTCAGACCCCCCCCCAGCCCTCCCAGCCCCCCTCCCCACTCACAGGAGCCGCTGTTGCTGTACTGGCTCTGCTGGCTGTAGCTCTGCGGCGCGCTGTATGAGGACTGCTGGCTGTAGGAGGGCTGCTGGCTGCTGTATGAGGACTGCTGGCTGTAGCCGGAGCTGGGCGGCTGCCCGTAGCTGGAGCTCTGGGAGCTGCCCCCATAGCTGTGGGAAACGACACGTCCTGAGCTCAAAGGACCCCAAAGCACTCAGCAAAACCACCGGGGCCTCGTTAAAAACACGTGTTAATGAGCTGACGGATCAGGTTGGAAGGGGAGAGCGAACCCCGCAGCAGCTCTGTGGGTTTTATACTGTAAGTGAAGCAAAGCGTGCGGTTATAGGGGAGGACGTTCAGCTGAGCATAACCTTGGGGCTGGGAACGTCCAGTGGGGCTGGGAACGTCCAGTGGGGCTGGGAACGTCCAGTGGGGCTGGGAACGTCCAGTGGGGCTGGGAACACCCAACAGAGCCAAATTTGGGGTTGGAAGCGTCCAATGGGGTTGGAAACGTCCAACAGAGCACAATTTGGGGTTAAAACATCCAACAGAGCCAAATTTGGGGTTACAACACCCAACAGAGCCCAATTTGGGGTTGGAATCATCCAATGGGGTTGGAAACACCCAACAGAGCACAATTTGGGGTTACAACACCCAACAGAGCCGAATTTGGGGTTGGAAACATCCAATGGGGCTGGAAACATCCAATGGGGTTGGAAAAACCCAACAGAGGCAAATTTGGGTTTAGAACACCCAACAGATCCAAATTTGGGGTTAAAACATCCAATAGAGCCAAGTTTGGGGCTGCAAACATCCAATGGAGTTGGAAACATCCAACAGAGCCAAATTCAGGGTTAAAAAATCCAATAGAGCCAAATTTGGGGCTGCAAACATCCAACAGAGCCAAATTTAGGGTCACAACACCCAACAGAGCCCAATTTGGGGCTGCAAACATCCAATGGGGTTGGAAACACCCAAAAGAGCACAATTTGGGGGTTAAAGCATCCAACAGAGCCAAATTTGGGGTTACAACACCCAACAGAGCCCAATTTGGGGTTGGAATCATCCAATGGGGTTGGAAACACCCAACAGAGCACAATTTGGGGCTGGAAACATCCATTGGGGCTGAAAACACCAAACAGAGTACAATTTGGGGTTGGAAACATCCAACAGATCCAAATTTAGAGTTACAACACCCAACAGAGCCAAACTTGGGGTTTGAAACACACAGTAGAGCACAATTTGGAGTTCAAACATCCAATGGGGGTGGAAACACTCAACAGAGCAGAATTTGGGGTTAAAACACCCAACAGAGCCAAATTTGGGGCTGGAAACGTCCAATGGGGTTGGAAACGTCCAACAGAGCACAATTTGGGATTAAAACATCCAACAGAGCCAAATTTGGGGTTACAACACCCAACAGAGCCCAATTTGGGGTTGGAATCATCCAATGGGGTTGAAACATCCAATGGGGTTGGAAAAACCCAACAGAGGCAAATTTGGGTTTAAAACACCCAACAGATCCAAATTTGGGGTTAAAACATCCAATAGAGCCAAGTATGGGGCTGGAAACATCCAATGGAGTTGGAAACATCCAACAGAGCCAAATTCAGGGTTAAAACATCCAATAGAGCCAAGTTTGGGGCTGCAAACATCCAACAGAGCCAAATTTAGGGTCACAACACCCAACAGAGCCCAATTTGGGGCTGCAAACATCCAATGGGGTTGGAAACACCCAAAAGAGCACAATTTGGGGTTAAAACATCCAACAGAGCCAAATTTGGGGTTGGAAACACCCAATGGGGTTGGAAACATCCAATGGGGTTAAAACACCCAACAGAGCACACTTTGGGGCTGCAAACATCCAATGGGGTTGGAAACACCCAACAGAGCACAATTTGGGGTTAAAACATCCAACAGAGCCAAATTTGGGGCTGGAAACGTCCAATGGGGTTGGAAACGTCCAACAGAGCACAATTTGGGGTTAAAACATCCAACAGAGCCAAATTTGGGGTTACAACACCCAACAGAGCCCAATTTGGGGTTGGAATCATCCAATGGGGTTGGAAACACCCAACAGAGCACAATTTGGGGTTCAAACATCCAATAGGGTTGGAAACATCCAATGGGGTTGGAAAAACCCAAGAGAGGCAAATTTGGGGTTAAAACACCCAACAGAGCCAAATTTGGGGTTGGAAACATCCAATGGAATTGGAAACATCCAACAGAACCAAAGATGGGGTTGCCAACAGCAGAGAGCCAAACTTTGGGGTCACAAACACGCAACAGAGCCCAACTTTGGGGAAAAACGCCTTCGGATGGAGGCAATGTATGAAAAACAGCCCCAAAATCCATCAGAAACACTGAAGTTTGGGGGAGAACCCATTAAAAATACCCTCCATCAAAGGACAGTGAAGCGCTGATGGAAAATGTATTGTAAGTGGCGTTGATGTGAAGAGCTGAAGAATCTGAATTAAAACAAACGATGGCAATGAAACAAACAGTGCATTCCGGAACGCCATTTATGAGGAAAACCGACATAAATACCCCAATATTTTGTATTTTGGAAGGAGATCTGTTAAAAAGAAGGCAGAATTCAGTAGGAAGTTGAAGTTTGCAAGGAGGGTTTGTTAGGAGTTAACACCCAGTTGAGATGCATCGCAACCCCAATGGAATAACCCAACACTCTGAGCTCCACAGAGCGGTGTAAGAGGAAAACCACACAGAATTCATCAAATCGTTATCATTTGCATATAAAAAACACCACGTTTGTAACAATGAACGGCAGGTGGAGCTCTGAGCAGGGGTTTGCTAAAAGCACTATGGAAAATACGGAGTTTGGAGGGAGATGTACCAAAAAAGCCAAAGAAATGAGGCGGCCGTCAGCGTTTCGGAGCTCAGATGGTGAGAATGGGGGGCAATGGAGCCAAGTGGTGAATTTTGGGGTGAATTTGGGGGGATTTGGGGCTGACCTTCCGGCGGAGGAGCTGGCGGAGGGCGGCTGGTTGTAGCTGGGGTAGGAGGAGGTCTGCCCATAGGATGGCTGTGAGCTCTGCCCACCGCCGTACCCTCCACTGCTGCCATAGGTCGGCGGCGTCGACTGCGTGCTGTAGCCTGGGAAAAATGGGGGGAAAAAGGGTCAGAATGGTCAAAAATGGGTGAGAAGTGGGAGGGGGGGGGTTGAGGGTGGGGAAGTGGGGGATGTGGGGGGGAAAAGGGAGGTTTGGGTCAGAAAAGGAGGGCTGGGAGGCAGGAAGAGGGGATTCAGGGAGGTGAAAGAAGGATGCATGAGGGAACTGAAGGGGTTGGGGCAAAAAGTGGAGATTTGGGATGGAGAAGTGAGCATTGAGGGGGAAAAATAAACATCTGGAGCAAAAAGATGAGCTTTCTGAAATAAAGAGTGAGGATTCGGTGTGCAAAGTGGAGATGTGGGGTCAAAAAGGAGGAGTTTGGGATGGAAAGTGGAGATATGGGTGGGAAAGGGATCTGCCACCAACACAGAGATTCTGGGAAAGGAAAAAAAAGTGGTGATTTGGGTGGAAAAAAAGATTTGCAGCAAAAATGTGAAAATGTGGGGGGGAAATGTCGAGATTTGGGGGGATTTGGGGTGAAAGCTTCAGAATCTGGGATCAAAAATGGGGATCTGCAGTCAAAAAAGTCAGAGTTTGGGGGAGAAAGCGGAGACTGATGGGAAAAAGTGGGGAGAGGGTTTCCAAAAGGGGGATTTTGTAGCAATAAAAAGAGACAGAGAGGAAAACACGGGGATGAGAGAGGAGAAAGCGGAGATGTGGGGACAGAATGTTGATATAAGGGGTCAAATAAAGGGTTTGGGGGCAAAAAGGGGGAAGGGGAGTCTGAAAGAACAGATCTGGGGTCAGAAAGGGCACATTTGGGGAGAAAAAAAGGGGGATTTAGGGAGAAAAAGTGGGGATTTGGGGGTGAAAACGCAGCGCTTTGGGGTAAAGAGGAGCAGTTCTGGGGGCAGAAATGGGGGATCCAAGGGAGAAAGGCATTCTGGTGGAAAACTGAAGGAAAAACATATTGGGTTATAGCCATAACATGGGGATATCGAGTGAAGGAGGAGACATCTGGAGCTGAAAACTGCAAATCCAGAGGCAGAAAGTAGGAACCTTTGGGAGCCAAGAAAGGATTCGGGGCGAAAAAGCAGAGAGTGGGGTTTAAAAGAAGGGACTGCAGATCGGAAAGGCAGACGTGGGGTTAAAAATGGGTTCGTGCCAAGAAAACGAAAGGGGATTGGGAGTTCAAAAAGAAAAAACAACGGAGTTTCGGGGTGAAACGAAGAGCAGAGATGTGGGGTGTGAGATGGGGATGGGGGGAGCGGTGCCTACTGCTCTGCGCCTGTCCGTAGGAGGAGCTGTAGCTGCTCTGGCTGTAGGCCGCCCCGTCGGCCGGCTGGCTGTAGCCGCTGTAGCTCTGCTGCCCGTAGGGTTGGCTGCTCTGCTGCGAGTAGCCCTGTGTCGGCGGGGCGGGGTAGGCCCCGTAGCTGTTTTGGGGGAAATCCAGTGGGTTTTGGGGTTTGGAGTCCATATAGGGGGTGGGGGTGGGGGGGGGGAGGGGGGTGGGGACGTACCTCTGTGTGGCGGTCTGGCTGTAATCTGTGGGGAAAGGCAGAGCGTGGGGTTAACAAGGCAGGTTTGGGGTGAGCAGCGCGGTGATTTGGGGTCACTGCGCCACAATTTGGGATAAGGTCACAGCAATGTTCGTACAGCCTTTGTTAATTGGGACGCAGCTGTTCGTTTCACAGCAAAACACATCAGCTTTGCGTTGCTGATAGCTGAGCTGTGTGTCAGCTCTGCCGCAGAGAGCCCAATGCGGGGCAGTCCTGCACTGAAATGTGGGGCAGTCCCGCACCGAAATGTGGGGCAGACCCACAGCACAACGTGGGGCACAAATGGTGCCCACTTCACAGCACCGCCTCTGCTCCTTCCCTGCCCAAACCCCAACCAAACCCATCCATCCCACACCCATTTTGGGTCCATTTCCATCCATCCCACCCCACCATTTGGGGTCCATCTGTACCAATCCCAGACTCCATTTTGGGTCCATTTTGGGTCCATCTGTACCAATCCCAGACCCCATTTTGGGTCCATATCCATCCATCCCACCCCACCATTTGGGGTCCATCTGTACCAATCCCAGACTCCATTTTGGGTCCATTTTGGGTCCATCTGTACCAATCCCAGACCCCATTTTGGGTCCATTTCCATCCATCCCACCCCACCATTTCGGGTCCATCTGTACCAATCCCAGACCCCATTTTGGGTCCATTTCGGGTCCATTTGGACCAATCCCAGACCCCATTTTTGAGCCCATTTCCATCCATCCCACCCCACCATTTGGGGTCCATCTGTACCAATCCCAGACCCCATTTTGGGTCCATATCCATCCATCCCACCCCACCATTTGGGGTCCATCTGTACCAATCCCAGACCCCATTTTGGGTCCATTTCGGGTCCATCTGGACCAATCCCAGACCCCATTTTGGGTCCATATCCATCCATCCCACCCCACCATTTCGGGTCCATATCCATCCATCCCACCCCACCATTTGGGGTCCATCTGTACCAATCCCAGACCCCATTTTGGGTCCATTTCGGGTCCACTTGGACCAATCCCAGACCCCATTTTTGAGCCCATTTCCGTCCATCCCACCCCACCATTTGGGATCCATTTATGTCCATTTCCCATCCCATCTTCGTGTCCCTTTTTGCCAATTCCTCCCCCGTGTCACCACATTCCCTCTGTCGTTCCCTGGGATCTTTATGGCTGTTTCCCATCGCTTCCACATCCCCTTATTTGCACTATAACACCTCTTAACACCCCTTACGCCTTTAAACCACCTTCTGTCCCGGTTTTTTTTGGGCATAATCCATCAAAATCCATCAAAATTCACATCCAGTGTTTGGCAATGAGTGACAAAACCAGAGATGTAATCCGGGCCCATCGCCACCAAACTCTGTGCCCCGAATTTCTGACCGCATGAGCCAAAATCTGCCTCAATTCCCCTCAAATTGCATCAAAACCACCAACTGCAGCGAATTGGTGACAAGATCTGGGTCACTCTTACCCATTTATGTCAATTTATGTCAAAATTGGTGCCAACAAGACGTGAATTCCTGCCCATGCCTCACAACTCCCATCCGATCTGTATGATAACTTCATCCACACACTGAAACTGCTGCCCATATGGGCCCAATTCACCTCAATTGGGGCCAAAAGCCTTCTTAACTTGGGCCAAATTCACCTTTGGGCCGAACCATACCTTCATCTGGGCCACAATTCCCCATTTCACAGCAATTTGGCCAAAAAGACCCTTAAGAACCACAGAGTCCCCCTTCTCCCTCCACACAAATGTGTGTCCACAGAGATTTGTTATTGTATGCTATAAAAAAAAGCCCCAAACCGACTTTTATGCCCCAATATCACCACACTCAACGATATTATATAGTCAGACGTACAAATATTGATCGTTTGGACGCTTAAAATGCCTTCAGTTGTGACAAAACCCCTCAAGTTTTAATTCTCCTCCTTACAGCACGCATTGAACTCCATCTCACATCCCCACAGAGAGCGCATAAAGCCTCATTAACAGGGAGAAAAAAGACCTTTTGCTGTACATTTAACGCCAAAGATGCCCTATACACACTCCACATGCTGAAACCTCACTGCTACAGACCCACAGAACCCACAAAAGTGGGGACTTTTATGGCACAATTCGAAATTTACCACACGGCCCCCCCCACCCCCCACAGGGCCTCATTCACCACCAACTCCGCGATAACACTTAAAAACCCATTAAACTTCCCCTAAAATAATGCGAAATAAAGACAGGCTCCGATGCCTTAACCTTTTTTGGATGGATATTGCCCCAAATTACGCCCATAGCCCCGTAAACTAAAGGGGATCCCCCCCACCAAAAGCCTCCCCCCCCCCCCCCCCCAGCCCCGTAGGAATGAATGGGGCCGAGGACCCGGATGCAGCACTGCGGCGCCGCCACCGCGCATGCGCGGCGCACACAAAATGGCGGCGGTGGCGCAGCGGGAAAACCGCGCCCCGCAAAATGGCGGCGGGCAGATGAGGGGGGTGGGGGGAGGGGCGGTGGTCCCGGGCCGCTCAGCCGCCCCCCCCGCCCCCCCCCCCTTAAATTCCCACGAATAACGCTCAAATAACACAAAACGAACACCAAAAAAAAAAGAAAATTAAAAAGGCTTAAAGCCTAAAATCCCGATTTGCCCGCCATTTCTTTCGCTTTTAAGGCTTTATTTCCGTTTCCCGCCGCGCTTTGTGCGCACGCCGCCCCCCCCATCCCCACCTCAGAACCGTTTTGTTTCCTTGAGGGAAAAATTATCCCAAATCTGCAAATATTTTTTATGACAACGAAAATAAAACGATGTTTTGATGTCCCGCACCGAAATTCACTCAGAAATGTAATAAAAACCCGACTATTAATGCCAAAACGGGGGCGTAAATGGCGCAATGAAGGACCTTCCGATCTCCCCCCAAATCACCGAAAAAATATGAAAATGAGACAAATAAATGCAATTTTTCCCCTTCGTAATGAAATATACGCTTTACACTTACAAAAAATAAAATAAAACGGGATTTTGCGAGGAAAAACAACGATTACAGCGTCACTACAAACAACGGTCATTCAACGTAGTTGTGGTCGATAAACACAATGGTTAAAAGACTTTTTTAATGACTTTAACCTCATGTTAATTAAAAATCACTTAATTACACTAAAATCAGGCGTTATAGTTAGAAAATCGTGTAAAAATAAAGAGGTTTTCAGGGAAGAAAGAGAAAACAAAGAGGCGCTCATCTGCTCCGCTCGCTCCTCCCCAACATCACCGAATTAAACAAAAAATCGAAAGTTTATCACGAATTCCTCCATGGTAATTAAAACCACGCTTTTTAGTTATTAAAAATAGGGGATAAGTGCTTTTTTTGATTAAAAAATCCTTATTAAAACGTTAATGAAACTGATACCGCCCCCCCGCCCCCCCCTCCCCGCTGCCCTCAATCACAGCAGGGAACAAAACAGCTCTTAATTTCCAATTATTGCCCCGAATTTCTTCCTTTTTTCCGCCGGTAACGAAATAATCCCTCTGTGGTGGTGGAAAATGGGACAAAAAAAGGCGTTTTTTTGAACAAAATCTGCGATTTTCAGCCGTATTTTACCTCCTCCCCCCCCCCCCCCCCCCCCCAAACCGCCCAACTTCCGCTTCCCGCCATGAAACAAAGCGAAATTAACGGCTTTTAATCAACTAATTGGTGATTAATTCATCATTAATTCCGCCGTCCTCACACGAATTCGGCCAGATGAAAAATAATAATAATAAAAAAAACGATTTCCTGACGGAAAATCGAGAGGAAACAAAGCGCTCAACCGCTCCGCACCGCGGAACCGCTCCGGATTTAACCAAAATTGACCCTTTTTTCCTTACAAAAAGTCATTTATTCTACCACAGAGTGATAAATTCACGTCTTGGTGCTCAGAAAACACCAAAATCGCCGTTTTGTGAGGAAAAATCATTGAATAAATCCGTTATCAAACCGCCCCCCCCCCCCCCTCCCGGTTACAGCCAACAAAGGAAAAGCGCCTCTCACGATCGGCCCCAATTAACGGCCCTCATTAATTAACTCCGTCGCTACTTCCTCCCCTACGGTGAATATATCGCACTTTTCAATATCCGAATATTGGGGAAAAAAAACGGTTTTCTGAGGAAAAATCGCGAAATAAACCGACGGCGAAGAGCGATTCCCCCCCCCCCCCCCCCATTACAGCAAACGGCACCGACCCCCATTAATTAACGCCGCTCATTAACGCCGCCACCCATTTCCTCCCCCGCCACCAAAACCACTCTTTATAACATAAAAAAGGGCAAAAAAAAAACGGATTTGGTGAGGAAAAAACCCACCGAATGAACCGTTATTGCCCCGTTATTACGCCGTTATTACCCCCCGTTACGCGCTCGTAACGCTCCTAATTAACCCTCCTCATTAACGCCCGTCATTAACGCTTCCAACGCTTTCCGCTATACCCCAAATCGCACTTTTTTGTCGCACACGATAAGAAAATAAACCGTTTTATGAGGGAAAAAAACCCCCATTCCTAAAGCGTAACCGACCCCCCCCCTCCCTTAGACAAAAGAAAACCCATTTCTGCTTTGATAATTAACTTCTCCCCGATAATTACCCCCCCACACAAAACAAACGACAAAAATCAATCAAACAAACAAACAAAAAACCCAATTCAAATATAACGACACCGGAATAAACCCCCATTTAACCGCCCCCCCCCCCCCCCCCTCGCGGCCTCACAGCCCCCCCCACCCCCACAAAACAATTCCGCCATCTCCGCCATTTTACCCCCCCCCCCATAACTGTTGACGCCGTCCGCTATTCCAGGCCCCCCCCCGCTATGGGGACCCCCTCCCCGTGGCCGCAATACCCCCCCCCCACCCCCGTACCGTTGGAGGCCATGGCGGTGCCGCCCTGCTCGGCCGCTGCCCTCCACGTGGCGCTCGGAGCTCCCTCCCGCCGCTCCCTTCCCTTTATAGCTTCGTGTCCCCGCCCACTCCTCCCGCCGGGGCGCGCTGATTGGCTCGGCGCCGGAAGGGGCGGGGCAAAAGGCGGAAGGAACTAATGGGGGGGCGGGTTTGGGGGGGTCCCTCGCTGGGAGCACTATAGGGGCGGCGGCGGCGCCTATGGACGGGTGAGGGACCTCATAGGAACCCCATAAAGGCCCTCAGCCATTAACAGGGACCCTATAGGAATCCCCACCGGGTTCTTTTCGCTTATGAGGACCCTATAGGATCCTCACAGGGGTGCTCACTCACCCCCATTCCCCTATGGGAACCCTATAAGGACCCCCAGTGGCCTTTATTCCCTTATAGTGACCCTATAGAAACCCCATAGGGGCCCTCACTGACACCCATTCCCCTCTGGGAACCCCATAGAGACCCCCAGTGGCCTTTATTCCCCTATAGGGGCCCTATAGAAACCCCATAGGGGCCTTCACAGACCCCCATTCTCCCATAGGAACCCCATAAGGACTCCCAAAGTGGCCTTTATTCCCTTATAGTGACCCTATAGAAACCTCATAGGGGCCTTCACAGACCCCCATTCTCCCATAGGAACCCCATAAGGGCCGAAAGTGGCCTTTATTCCCTTATAGTGACCCTATAGAAACCCCATAGGGGCCCTCACTGACCCCCATTCTCCTATAGGAACTCCATGGGGACCCCCAGTGGCCTTCATTCCCTTATAGTGACCCTATAGAAACCTCATAGGGGCCCTCACTGACCCCCATTCTCCTATGGGAACCCCATGGGGACCCCCAGTGGCCTTTATTCCATTATAGTGACCCTATAGAAACCCCATAGGGGCCCTCACTGACCCCCATTCTCCCATAGGAACCCCATAAGGACTCCTAGGGGCCTTCATTCCCCTATAGGGGCCCTATAGAAACCCCATAGGGGCCTTCACAGACCCCCATTCTCCCATAGGAACCCCATAAGGGCCCCCAGTGGCCTTTATTCCCTTATAGGGGCCCTATAGAAACCCCATAGGGGCCCTCACTGACCCCCATTCTCCTATGGGAACCCCATAGGGACCCCCAGTGGCCTTTATTCCCCTATAGGGACCCTATAGAAACCCCATAGGGGCCTTCACTGACTCCCATAGGAACCCCATAAGGGCCGAAAGTGGCCTTTATTCCCTTATAGTGACCCTATAGAAACCCCATAGGGGCCCTCACTGACCCCCATTCTCCTATAGGAACTCCATGGGGACCCCCAGTGGCCTTCATTCCCTTATAGTGACCCTATAGAAACCTCATAGGGGCCCTCACTGACCCCCATTCTCCTATGGGAACCCCATGGGGACCCCCAGTGGCCTTTATTCCATTATAGTGACCCTATAGAAACCCCATAGGGGCCCTCACTGACCCCCATTCTCCCATAGGAACCCCATAAGGACTCCTAGGGGCCTTCATTCCCCTATAGGGGCCCTATAGAAACCCCATAGGGGCCCTCACTGACCCCCATTCTCTCATAGGAACCCCATAGAGACCCCCAGTGGCCTTCATTCCCCTATAGGGGCCCTATAGAAACCCCATAAGGACCCGAAGTGGCCTTTATTCCCTTATAGTGACCCTATAGAAACCCCATAGGGGCCCTTATTGACCCCCCTTCTCCTATAGGAACTCTATAGGACCCCCATAAGGACCCCCAGTGGCCTTCAGTCCCCTATAGGGACCCCATAGGGGCCATCAGACCCCAAGAAGCCCTATAGAAACCCCACAGGGGCCCTTATTGACCCCCATTCTCCTATAGGGACTCTATAGGACCCCCATAAGGACCCCCAGTGGCCTTCAATCCCCTATAGGGACCCCATAGGGGCCATCAGACCCCGAGAAGCCCTATAGAAACCCCATGGGGACACCCAGCCGCCGTTGTTCTCCTATAGGGACTCCATAGAAACCCCATAGGAGCTCTCAATCCTAAACAGGAATCCTATAGGGATCCTCAGTGGCCTCAATTCCCTCATAGGAACCCTATAGGTGCCCCCTCCGGGCTCCATTCCGCTATAGGGACCCTATAGGGACCCTCCAGTGACCTTAATTCTCCTATAGGAACCCCATAGAGGCCCCATAGAGGCCTTCAATCCCTAACAGGACCCCTATAGGGCCCCTCGATTCCTACAAGGGGCCCTACTTGATCCAAATCCACGTATCCCCTATAGGGGACCCCCCCCAAAAAAGGGAAACCTATAGGTCCCAGACAGACCCCTTTTCGGGTCCCCTATTGGAAGTTGTGGGGCCGGGTTTGGCCCATAGCAAAGGTCAGGGCTAAGAATAGCTGTGGGGTGGGGGGGGGGGGGGGGGGGGGCGCTATAGGAACCCTATAGGGGCTGGCAGTGAGTAGGGAGGTGGTGAGGGGTAAGTTGTGGGGCTATAGGGGGGCTATAGGGGGGCTATAGGGGGGGCTATAGGGTTATGTGGGGGCTATAGGGGGATGTGGGGGCTATAGGGGGGGCTATAGGGGGATGTGGGGGCTATAGGGGGGCTATAGGGGGATGGGGGGGCTATAGGGGGATGTGGGGGCTATAGGAGGGCTATAGGGGGATGTGGGGGCTATAGGGGGGCTATAAGGGGGGCTATAGGGGGATGTGGGGGCTATAGGGGGATGTGGGGGCTATAGGGGGGCTATAGGGGGATGTGGGGGCTATAAGGGGGGCAATAGGGGGATGTGGGGGCAATAGGGGGATGTGGGGGCTATAGGGGGGCTATAAGGGGGGCTATAGGGGGATGTGGGGGCTATAAGGGGGGCTATAGGGTGGATATAGGGGGGCTATAGGGGGATAGGGGGGCTATAGGGGGGCTATAAGGGGGGCTATAGGGGGATGTGGGGGCTATAGGGGGGCTATAGGGGAATGTGGGGGCTATAGGGGGGCTATAGGGGGATGTGGGGGCTATAGGGGGATGTGGGGGCTATAGGGGCTTAGGGGGGCTATAGGGGGATGTGGGGGCTATAGGGTTATGTGGGGGCTATAGGAGGGCTATAGGGGGATGTGGGGGCTATAGGGGGGCTATAAGGGGGGCTATAGGGGGATGTGGGGGTTATGGGGGGGCTATAGAGGGATGTGGGGGCTATAGGGGGGCTATAGGGGGATGTGGGGGCTATAGGGGGGCTATAAGGGGGGCTATAGGGGGATGTGGGGGCTATAGGGGGATGTGGGGGCTATAGCGGGGCTATAGGAGGATGTGGGGGCTATAGGGGGGCTATAGGGGGATGGGGGGGCTATAGGGGAATGTGGGGGCTATAGGGGGGCTTCTGGGGAGTTTCAGGGTCTATAGGGGGAGTTATGGGATCTCATAGGGGGGTCGTGGGGGGGCTACAGGAGGTATCGGACCTATAGGGGAGCTGGAGGGGCTATAGGGGCTATATAGGGTCTGTGGGGTCTCCTATAGGGCTGAGCCCCACAACAACGGGTCTGTGTGATCCCCTATAGGGCTGAGCCTCATAGCAATGGGTCTGTGGGGTCTCCTATAGGGCTGAGCATAGTAGGAGGGTTATCTGGGATCCCCTATAGGGCTGAGCCCCACAACAATGGGTCTGTGGGGTCTCCTATAGGGCTGAGCCTTATATCAATGGGTCTGTGGGGTCCCCTATAGGGCTGAGCCCCACAGCAATGGGTCTGTAGGGTCCCCTATAGGGCTGAGCCCCACGGCAGTGGGTCTGTGGGGTCTGCTATAGGGCTGAGCCCCACGGCAGTGGGTCTGTGTGATCCCCTATAGGGCTGAGCCCCACAACACTGTGTCTATGGAGTCCCCTATGGGGCTGAGCCCCACGGCAGTGGGTCTGTGGGGTCCCCTATGGGGCTGAGCCCCACAACAATGGGTCTGTGGAGTCCCCTATGGGGCTGAGCCCCACGGCAGTGGGTCTGTGGGGTCCCCTATAGGGCTGAGCCCCACGGCAACGGGTCTGTGTGATCCCCTATAGGGCTGAGCCCCACAACACTGTGTCTATGGAGTCCCCTATGGGGCTGAGCCCCACGGCAGTGGGTCTGTGGGGTCCCCTATGGGGCTGAGCCCCACAAGAATGGTTCTGTGGGGTCCCTTATAGAGCTGAGCCTCATAGCAATGGGTCTGTGGGGTCCCCTATAGGGCTGAGCCCCACGGCAGTGGGTCTGTGTGATCCCCTATAGGGCTGAGCCTCACAACAATGGGTCTGTGGGGTCTCCTATAGGGCTGAGCCCCACGGCAGTGGGTCTGTGTGATCCCCTATAGGGCTGAGCCTCACAACAATGGGTCTGTGGGGTCCACTATGGGGCTGAGCCCCACGGCAGTGGGTCTGTGGGGTCCCCTATAGGGCTGAGCCCCACAACACTGTGTCTATGGAGTCCCCTATGGGGCTGAGCCCCACGGCAGTGGGTCTGTGGGGTCCGCTATGGGGCTGAGCCCCACAGCAGTGGGTCTGTGGGGTCCCCTATGGGGCTGAGCCCCACAACAATGGGTCTGTGGGGTCCCCTATAGGGCTGAGCCCCACCCATGGCACCCCTACAGCCTCATATAGGGCCGAAGCCCTCCAATGGGGACTCTCCAGCGTCTCCTATAGGGCTGAGCCCCACAAGAATGGGTCTGTGGGATCCCCTATAGGGCTGAGCCCCACGGCAGTGGGTCTGTGGGGTCCCCTATAGGGCTGAGCCCCACAGCAGTGGGTCTGTGGGGTCCCCTATGGGGCTGAGCCTCACAATAACGGGTCTGTGGGGTCCCCTATGGGGCTGAGCCCCACGGCAGTGGGTCTGTGGGGTCTCCTATAGGGCTGAGCCCCACGGCAGTGGGTGTGTGGGGTCCGCTATGGGGCTGAGCCTCACAACAATGGGTCTGTGGGGTCCCCTATAGGGCTGAGCCTCACAACAATGGGTCTGTGGGGTCTCCTATAGGGCTGAGCCCCACCCATGGCACCCCTACGGCCTCATATAGGGCCGAAGCCCTCCTATGGGGACTCTCCAGCGTCTACTATAGGGCTGAGCCTCATAGCAATGGGTCTGTGTGATGCGCTATAGGGCTGAGCCCCACAACAATGGGTCTGTGGGGTCCCCTATAGGGCTGAGCCTTATATCAATGGGTCTGTGGGGTCCCCTATGGGGCTGAGCCCCACAACAGTGGGTGTGTGGGTTCCGCTATGGGGCTGAGCCCCACGGCAGTGGGTGTGTGGGGTCCCCTATGGGGCTGAGCCCCACGGCAGTGGGTCTGTGTGATCCCCTATAGGGCTGAGCCTCACAACAATGGGTCTGTGGGGTCCCCTATAGGGCTGAGCCCCACAAGAATGGGTCTGTGGGGTCCGCTATGGGGCTGAGCCTCATAGTAATGGGTGTGTGGGGTCCCCTATGGGGCTGAGCCCCACAACAGTGGGTGTGTGGGGTCCCCTATGGGGCTGAGCCCCACGGCAGTGGGTCTGTGGGGTCCCCTATAGGGCTGAGCCCCACGGCAACGGGTCTGTGTGATCCCCTATAGGGCTGAGCCTCATAGCAATGTGTCTCTGGAGTCCCCTATAGGGCTGAGCCCCACAAGAATGGGTCTGTGGGGTCCCCTATGGGGCTGAGCCCCACGGCAGTGGGACTGTGGGGTCTGCTATAGGGCTGAGCCCCACGGCAGTGGGTGTGTGGGGTCCGCTATGGGGCTGAGCCCCACGGCAGAGGGTGTGTGGGGTCCCCTATGGGGCTGAGCCCCACGGCAACGGGTCTGTGGGGTCTCCTATAGGGCTGAGCACCTCCCATGGCACCCCTACAGCCTCATATAGGGCCGAAGCCCTCCAGTGGGGACTCTCCAGTGTCTCCTATAGGGCTGAGCCCCACGGCAGTGGGACTGTGGGGTCCCCTATGGGGCTGAGCCCCACAACAATGTGTCTGTGGGGTCCCCTATAGGGCTGAGCCCCACAGCAATGGGTCTGTGTGATCCCCTATAGGGCTTAGCCTCACAACAATGGGTCTGTGGGGTCCCCTATGGGGCTGAGCCCCACGGCAGTGGGTCTGTGGGGTCCCCTATGGGGCTGAGCCCCACAAGAATGGTTCTGTGGGGTCCCTTATAGAGCTGAGCCTCATAGCAATGGGTCTGTGGGGTCCCCTATAGGGCTGAGCCTCACAACAATGGGTCTGTGGGGTCTCCTATAGGGCTGAGCACCTCCCATGGCACCCCTACAGCCTCATATAGGGCCGAAGCCCTCCAGTGGGGACTCTCCAGTGTCTCCTATAGGGCTGAGCCCCACGGCAGTGGGTCTGTGTGATCCCCTATAGGGCTGAGCCCCACAACAATGTGTCTGTGGGGTCCCCTATAGGGCTGAGCCCCACAGCAATGGGTCTGTGTGATCCCCTATAGGGCTGAGCCTCACAACAATGGGTCTGTGGGGTCCGCTATGGGGCTGAGCCCCACAAGAATGGTTCTGTGGGGTCCCTTATAGAGCTGAGCCTCATAGCAATGGGTCTGTGGGGTCCCCTATGGGGCTGAGCACCTCCCATGGCACCCCTACAGCCTCATATAGGGCCGAAGCCCTCCAGTGGGGACTCTCCAGTGTCTCCTATAGGGCTGAGCCCCACGGCAGTGGGACTGTGGGGTCCGCTATGGGGCTGAGCCCCACAACAGTGGGTGTGTGGGGTCCGCTATGGGGCTGAGCCCCACGGCAATGGGTCTGTGTGATCCCCTATAGGGCTTAGCCTCACAACAATGGGTCTGTGGGGTCCCCTATGGGGCTGAGCCCCACGGCAGTGGGACTGTGGGGTCCGCTATGGGGCTGAGCCCCACGGCAGTGGGTCTGTGGGGTCCGCTATGGGGCTGAGCCCCACGGCAATGGGTCTGTGTGATCCCCTATAGGGCTTAGCCTCACAACAATGGGTCTGTGGGGTCCCCTATGGGGCTGAGCCCCACGGCAGTGGGTCTGTGGGGTCCGCTATGGGGCTGAGCCCCACGGCAATGGGTCTGTGTGATCCCCTATAGGGCTTAGCCTCACAACAATGGGTCTGTGGGGTCCCCTATGGGGCTGAGCCCCACGGCAGTGGGTCTGTGGGGTCCACTATGGGGCTGAGCCTCATAGCAATGGGTCTGTGGGGTCCCCTATAGGGCTGAGCCCCACGGCAACGGGTCTGTGTGATCCCCTATGGGGCTGAGCCTCATAGCAATGTGTCTCTGGAGTCCCCTATAGGGCTGAGCCCCACAACAATGGGTCTGTGGGGTCCCCTATGGGGCTGAGCCCCACGGCAGTGGGTGTGTGGGGTCCCCTATGGGGCTGAGCACCTCCCATGGCACCCCTACAGCCTCATATAGGGCCGAAGCCCTCCAGTGGGGACTCTCCAGTGTCTCCTATAGGGCTGAGCCCCACGGCAGTGGGTGTGTGGGGTCCCCTATGGGGCTGAGCCCCACAGCAGTGGGTCTGTGGGGTCCCCTATGGGGCTGAGCCCCACAACAATGGGTCTGTGGGGTCCCCTATAGGGCTGAGCCCCACCCATGGCACCCCTACAGCCTCATATAGGGCCGAAGCCCTCCAATGGGGACTCTCCAGCGTCTCCTATAGGGCTGAGCCCCACAACAATGGGTCTGTGGGGTCCGCTATGGGGCTGAGCCCCACAGCAGTGGGTCTGTGTGATCCCCTATAGGGCTGAGCCTCACAACAATGGGTCTGTGGGGTCCGCTATGGGGCTGAGCCCCACGGCAGTGTGTGTGTGGGGTCCGCTATGGGGCTGAGCCCCACGGCAATGGGTCTGTGTGATCCCCTATAGGGCTTAGCCTCACAACAATGGGTCTGTGGGGTCCCCTATGGGGCTGAGCCCCACGGCAGTGGGTCTGTGGGGTCCGCTATGGGGCTGAGCCCCACGGCAGTGGGTGTGTGGGGTCCCCTATGGGGCTGAGCCCCACAACAGTGGGTGTGTGGGTCCGCTATGGGGCTGACCCCCCGCTCTCCCCCCAGGCAGCCATGACGTCGGCGTGGGCGGTGGTGGCGGCTGAGGGCCGCGCGTTGGAGGAGCGGCTGCTGCGGGCGCCGGGTTGGGGGCTGCTGGAGGGGCTGCGGGGGTGGGGGGCGTTGGGACCCACCGAGGAGGCGGCGTTGGGACCCCCGGGGGGGCGCCGTTGGGTGCGGCGGCTGCGGGCGCTGATGGCGGCCAAAGGGGAGGAGGGCTGCAGGGCGCTGCTGGCCGTCCTGGAGCGGCTGGAGGAGCACGCGGGATTCGGTGAGGGCCGGGGGGGCACTATGGGGGGGGTCCTATGGGGGGGGGGGGTCGTATGGGGGGGGGGGGTCGTATGGGGGGGGAGGATCGCCCTATGGGTGGGGGTCCTATGGGGGGGGGGGGGGTCCCCCTAAGGGGGGGGAGGGTCGCCCTATGAGTGGGGGTCCTATGGGGGGTGGGGGTCACCCTATGGGTGGGGGTCCTATGGGGGGTGGGGGTCGCCCTATGGGTGGGGGGTCACCCTACGGGTGGGGGTCACTCTATGGGTGGTGGGGGTCCTATGGGGGGTGGGGGTCGTATGGGTAGTGGGGGTCGCCCTATGGGTGGGGGTCACCTTATGGGTGGGGGTCCTATGGGGGGTGGGGGTCCTATGGGGGGTGGGGGTCACCCTATGGGTGGAGGTCCTATGGGGGCTGGGGGTCCTATGGGGGGTGGGGGTCGCCCTATGGGTGGGGGTCACCCTATGGGTGGGGGTCCTATGGGGGGTGGGGGTCACCCCATGGGGGGTGGGGGTTGCCCTATGGGTGGGGTCCTATGGGGGCTGGGGGTCCTATGGGGGGTGGGGGTCGCCCTATGGGTGGGGGTCACCCTATGGGTGGGGGTCCTATGGGGGGTGGGGGTCACCCCATGGGGGGTGGGGGTTGCCCTATGGGTGGGGTCCTATGGGGGCTGGGGGTCCTATGGGGGGTGGGGGTCGCCCTATGGGTGGGGGTCCTATGGGGGGGGGGGGGTCCTATGGGTAGTGGGGGTCACCCTATGGGTGGGGGTCACCCTATGGGGGGTGGGGGTCGCCCTATGGGTGGGGGTGGTGGGGGTCACCCTATGGGTGGGGGTCCTATGGGTGGGGGTTACCCTATGGGTGGGGGTCCTATGGGGGGTGGGGGTCGCCCTATGGGTGGGGGTGGTGGGGGTCACCCTACGGGTGGGGGTCCTATGGGGGGTGGGGGTCGCCCTATGGGTGGGGGTCGCCCTATGGGTGGGGGTCCTATGGGGGGTGGGGGTCCTATGGGGGGTGCGGGTCACCCTATGGGTGGGGGTCCTATGGGGGGTGGGGGTCGCCCTATGGGTGGGGGTCACCATATGGGTGGGGGTCCTATGGGTGGGGGTCCTATGGGGGGTGGGGGTCGCCCTATGGGTGGGGTCCTATGGGGGCTGGGGGTCCTATGGGTGGTGGGGGTCACCCTATGGGGGGGGAGGGTCCTATGAGGGGGGGTCCTATGGGGGGTGGGGGTCACCCCATGGGGGGTGGGGGTTGCCCTATGGGTGGGGTCCTATGGGGGCTGGGGGTCCTATGGGGGGTGGGGGTCGCCCTATGGGTGGGGGGTCCTATGGGGGGGGGGGGGTCCTATGGGTAGTGGGGGTCGCCCTATGGGTGGGGGTCCTATGGGGGGGGGGGGGTCCTATGGGTAGTGGGGGTCGCCCTATGGGTGGGGGTTACCGTATGGGTGGGGGTCCTATGGGTGGGGGTCCTATGGGGGGTGGGGGTCGCCCTATGGGTGGGGTCCTATGGGGGCTGGGGGTCCTATGGGGGGTGGGGGTCGCCCTATGGGTGGGAGTGGTGGGGGTCGTATGGGTGGTGGGGGTCACCATATGGGTGGAGGTGGTGGAGGTTGCCCTATGGGTGGGGGTCTTATGGGTAATGGAGGTCACCATATGGGTGGGGGTCCTATGGGGGGTGGGGGTCACCCTATGGGGGGTGGGGGTCCTATGGGGGGTGGGGGTCGCCCTATGGGTGGGGGTGGTGGGGGTCGTATGGGTGGTGGGGGTCACCCTATGGGTGGGGGTCCTATGGGGGGTGGGGGTCGCCCTATGAGTGGGGGTCCTATGGGGGGTGGGGGTCGCCCTATGGGTGGGGGTCGCCCTATGGGTGGGGGTCCTATGGGGGGTGGGGTTCGCCCTATGGGTGGGGGTGGTGGGGGTCCTATGGGGGGGGTGGGGGTCGTATGGGTATTGGGGGTCGCCCTATGGGTGGGGGTCGCCCTATGGGTGGGGGTCCTATGGGGGGTGGGGGTCGCCCTATGGGTGGGGGTCGTATGGGTGGTGGGGGTCACCGTATAGGTGGGGGTCCTATGGGGTTGG
Source organism: Gallus gallus (assembly GCF_016699485.2). NCBI lineage: Eukaryota > Metazoa > Chordata > Aves > Galliformes > Phasianidae > Gallus > Gallus gallus. The sequence continues at coordinate 145,509 of NC_052567.1, read as the reverse complement.
GGGTCGCCCTATGGGGGGGGGTCACCCTACGGGTGGGGGTCACCCTATGGGTGGGGGTCCTATGGGGGGTGGGGGTCCTATGGGTGGGGGTTAACCTATGGGTGGGGGTCACCCCATGAGCGGGGGTGGTGGGGGTCACCCTATGGGTGGGGGTCCTATGGGTGGTGGGGGTCCTATGGGGGGTGGGGGTCCTATGGGGGGTGGGGGTCGCCCTATGGGGGGTGGGGGTCCTATGGGTGGGGGTCGCCCTATGAGTGGGGGTCCTATGGGGGGTGGGGGTCGCCCTATGGGTGGGGGTCGCCCTATGGGTGGGGGTGGTGGGGGTCGCCCTATGGGGGGTGGGGGTCGCCCTATGGGTGGGGGTGGTGGGGGTCGCCCTATGGGGGGTGGGGGTCGCCCTATGGGTGGGGTCCTATGGGGGCTGGGGGTCCTATGGGGGGTGCGGGTCGCCCTATGGGTGGGGGTCACCGTATGGGTGGGGGTCACCCTATTATTGAGGGGGGTGTGGGTCACCCTAAGGGGTGGTGGGGGTCACCCTATGGCTGGGGGTGGTGATGGGGGTCACCTTATGGGTGGGGTCACCCTATTATTGAGAGGGGTGGGGGTCACCCTAAGGGGGGGGGGTCACCCTATGGGTGGGGGTGGTGGTGGTGGGAGTCACCCCATGGGTGGGGGTCACCCTATGGGTGGGGGTCCTATGGGGGGTGGGGGTCGCCCTATGGGTGGGGGTGGTGGGGGTTACCCTATGGGTGGGGGTCCTATGGGGGGTGGGGGTCCTATGGGGGGTGGGGGTCGCCCTATGGGTGTGGGTCACCCTATGTGTGGTGGCGGTGGTCCTACAGCTGTTCGGAGTCTTCTCCCTGTAGGGTTCAGCAACCCCCAACGTGACCCCGAACCGCCGCACCGCTCCGACTGTTCCCCCTATGGGGCAGCCCCACACCCCACACCCCACACCCAACCAGCTGACTGTTCACTGCGCCCCCTATGGGTGTTGCTGACCCTACAGCTGTTGTTCCTATGGGTATTGCTCACCCTATGGTGTTGCTGACCCTACAGCTGCTGTCCCTATGGGTGTTGCTGACCCTACAGCCGTTGTCCCTATAGGTGTTACCCTATAGCTGTTGTCCCTATGGGTGTTGCTCACCCTACAGCTGTTGCTGACCCTACAGCTGTTGTTCCTATGGGTGTTGCTGACCCTACAGCTGTTGCTGACCCTACAGGTGTTGCTGACCCTACAGCTGTTCCCCCTATGGGTGTTGCTGACCCTACAGCTGTTGCTGACCCTACAGCTGTTCCCCCTATGGGTGTTGCTGACCCTACAGGTGTTGCTGACCCTACAGCTGTTCCCCCTATGGGTGTTGCTCACCCTACAGCTGTTCCCCCTATGGGTGTTGCTGACCCTACAGCTGTTGCTGACCCTACAGGTGTTGCTGACACTACAGCTGTTGTTCCTATGGGTGTTCCTCACCCTACAGCTGTTCCCCCTATGGGTGTTGCTCACCCTACAGCTGTTGCTGACCCTACAGGTGTTGCTGACACTACAGCTGTTCCCCCTATGGGTGTTCCTCACCCTACAGGTGTTGCTGACCCTACAGCTGTTCCCCCTATGGGTGTTGCTGACCCTACAGGTGTTTCTTCTATGGGTGTTGCTGACCCTACAGCTGTTGCTGACCCTACACCTGTTCCCCCTATGGGTGTTGCTGACCCTACAGGTGTTGCTGACCCTACAGCTGTTGCTGACCCTACAGCTGTTGTCCCTATGGCTGTTGCTCACCCTATGGGTGTTGCTGACCCTACAGCTGCTGTTCCTATGGGTGTTGCTGACCCTATAGCCGTTGTCCCTATAGGTGTTACCCTACAGCTGTTGTCCCTATGGGTGTTGCTCACCCTATGGGTGTTGCTGACCCTACGGCTGTTCCCCCTATGGGTGTTGCTCACCCTACAGCTGTTGCTGACCCTACAGGTGTTGCTGACCCTACAGCTGTTCCCCCTACGGTTGTTGCTGACCCTACAGCCGTTGTCCCTATGGGTGTTGCTCACCCTACGGGTGTTGCTGACCCTACAGCTGTTATTCCTGTGGGTGTTACCCTACAGCTGTTGTCCCTATGGGTGTTGCTCACCCTATGGGTGTTGCTGACCCTACAGCTGTTGCTGACCCTACAGCTGTTCCCCCTATGGGTGTTGCTCACCCTACAGCTGTTCCCCCTATGGGTGTTGCTGACCCTACAGCTGTTGCTGACCCTACAGGTGTTGCTGACACTACAGCTGTTGTTCCTATGGGTGTTCCTCACCCTACAGCTGTTCCCCCTATGGGTGTTGCTCACCCTACAGCTGTTGCTGACCCTACAGGTGTTGCTGACACTACAGCTGTTCCCCCTATGGGTGTTCCTCACCCTACAGGTGTTGCTGACCCTACAGCTGTTCCCCCTATGGGTGTTGCTGACCCTACAGGTGTTTCTTCTATGGGTGTTGCTGACCCTACAGCTGTTGCTGACCCTACAGCTGTTCCCCCTATGGGTGTTGCTGACCCTACAGGTGTTGCTGACCCTACAGCTGTTGCTGACCCTACAGCTGTTGTCCCTATGGCTGTTGCTCACCCTATGGGTGTTGCTGACCCTACAGCTGCTGTTCCTATGGGTGTTGCTGACCCTATAGCCGTTGTCCCTATAGGTGTTACCCTACAGCTGTTGTCCCTATGGGTGTTGCTCACCCTATGGGTGTTGCTGACCCTACGGCTGTTCCCCCTATGGGTGTTGCTCACCCTACAGCTGTTGCTGACCCTACAGGTGTTGCTGACCCTACAGCTGTTCCCCCTACGGTTGTTGCTGACCCTACAGCCGTTGTCCCTATGGGTGTTGCTCACCCTACGGGTGTTGCTGACCCTACAGCTGTTATTCCTGTGGGTGTTACCCTACAGCTGTTGTCCCTATGGGTGTTGCTCACCCTATGGGTGTTGCTGACCCTACAGCTGTTGCTGACCCTACAGCTGTTCCCCCTATGGGTGTTGCTGACCCTACAGCTGTTGCTGACCCTACAGGTGTTGCTGACCCTACAGCTGTTCCCCCTATGGGTGTTGCTGACCCTACAGGTGTTGCTGACCCTACAGCTGTTCCCCCTACAGGTGTTGCTGACCCTACAGCCGTTGTCCCTATGGGTGTTGCTGACCCTACAGCTGTTCCCCCTACGGGTGTTGCTGACCCTACAGCTGTTGTTCCTATGGGTGTTGCTGACCCTACAGCTGTTGTCCCTATGGCTGTTGCTCACCCTATGGGTGTTGCTGACCCTACTGCTGTTCCCCCTATGGGTGTTGCTCACCCTACAGCTGTTGCTCACCCCATAGCTGTTGTTCCTATGGCTGTTGCTCACCCTACAGCTGTTCCCCCTATGGGTGTTGCTCACCCTATGGGTGTTGCTGACCCTACAGCCGTTGTCCCTATGGGTGTTGCTCACCCTACAGCTGTTGCTGACCCTACAGGTGTTGCTGACCCTACAGCTGTTGTTCCTATGGGTGTTGCTGACCCTACAGCCGTTGTCCCTATGGGTGTTGCTCACCCTACAGCTGTTGCTGACCCTACAGGTGTTGCTGACCCTACAGGTGTTCCCCCTACGGGTGTTGCTGACCCTACAGCTGTTGCTGACCCTACAGCTGTTGCTGACCCTACAGCTGTTGTTCCTATGGGTGTTGCTGACCCTACAGCTGTTCCCCCTATGGGTGTTGCTGACCCTACAGCTGTTGCTGACCCTACAGCTGTTCCCCCTATGGGTGTTGCTGACCCTACAGCTGTTCCCCCTATGGGTGTTGCTGCCCCTACAGCTGTTGCTGACCCTACAGGTGTTGCTGACCCTACAGCTGTTCCCCGTCTTCCCCTTTGTAGACTTCTACAACCCCCGCCGCGACGCCCAACCCTCGCACCGCTCCGACTGTCCCTGCTGTCACCCGCCGGCGTGCGCTGGGGCCGCGGGGGAGAAGGAAGAGGGTGAAGAACGCAAAGAGGAAGAGGATGGAGGGAGGAAGGAGGAAGATGGGAGGCCCGAGGAGGAGGAGGGCGCTGAGGAGGAAGGTGGAGGCCCCAACGAGGATGAAGAACCCGAGGAGGAGGATGAAGAACCCGAGGAGGATGAAGAACCCGAAGAGGAGGATGAAGAACTCAAGGAGGAGGATGAAGAACCCGAGGAGGAGGAGGAGGGTGGTGGGGAGGAAGGCGGTGTCCCCGAGGAGGAAGATGAAGGCGGTGAGGAAGAGGAAGGCGATGATGGGGGCGCTGAGGAAGAGGGTGGAGGTGACACTGAGTAGGAATGGGGCGCAGTTGAGGGAGGAAGAGGATGAGGAACACGGAGAGGAAGAAGATGGTGAGGAGGAAGAGGATGGAGGGCCCGGGGATGAAGATGGAGGTGCTGAGGAAGAGGATGGGGGCGCCAGGGGGGAAGAGGAAGAACCCGAGGAGGGTGGTGAGGAGGAAGGCAACGCCGAGTAGGTGACAGGGAGGGCAAGGTGGGGCCCCTAAGGAGGAAGATGATGGTGAAGAGGAGGAAGATGATGATGGAGACCCTGAAGAGGAGAACAGGGAGGAGGATGGCACTGAGGATGAAGGCCCTGAAGAAGAAGGGGATGAAGATGAAGGTCCTAAAGAGGAGGATGGGGATGAAGGTGAAGGCCACGAGGAGGACGGTGAAGATGACACCGAAGACGAAGGTCCCAAAGAGCGGGGAGGATGAGGAAGGTGACGCTGAAGATGAAGGCCACGGGGAGGATGGTGAGGATGAGGAGGGTGATGCTGAAGATGAAGGCCACGAGGAGGATGAGGAGGATGGTGAGGATGAGGAAGGTGAGGGTGAGGAGGGTGACGCTGAAGATGAAGGCCACGAGGGGGATGGTGAGGATGAGGAGGGTGATGCTGAAGATGAAGGCCACGAGGAGGATGAGGAGAGTGATGCTGAAGATGAAGACCACGAGGAAGATGGTGAGGATGAGGAGGGTGACACTGAAGATGAAGGCCATGAGGAGGGTGATGCTGAAGGTGAAGGCCACAAGGAAGATGGTGAGGATGAGGAGGGTGATGATGAGGCTGAAGATGAAGGCCACGGGGAGGATGGTGAGGATGAGGAGGATGACACTGAAGATGAAGGCCATGGGGAGGATGGTGAGGATGAGGAGGGTGATGCTGAAGATGAAGGCCACGAGGAGGATGAGGAGGGTGATGCTGAAGATGAAGGCCACGAGGAGGATGGTGAGGATGACATCAAAGCCAAAGGCCCTACAGGGGGTGGGGATGAAGGCCGCGACGAGGAAGACCCCCAGGGTAAGAACAATGGAGGAAGACGATGGATTTAGGGCTGCGAGCGGCGGCCACCCCTCAGCCTTCCTCCCTCCTCCTCCTCTTCCTCTTCCTCCCCCAACCCCTCCCCCCCCCCTCCAAGAAACCCCTCTCCCCATCAGCACAACGGCTGCGGCTTTAATGAGCAGCGCCCTTAACGAAGGCGACGCCTCTTAACGAAGCACAAACGCTGCCAGACCTCCAACGGAGACCACCGCAGAGTCCCGACCTCCGTCCCACACCTCCGCGAGGTGACAACGACCTGAAGTGGGGGGTCGGGGGGGGGTCCCGTGGGGGGGTCCCGTGGGGGGTCCCGTGGGGGTCCCGTGGGGGTCCCGTTAGATGCGGAAGCTCTCGGCTTTGCCGTCGATGTGCCGCAGCCGCAGGTAGACGTCGGTGCCCACCCCCTGCAGGGACTGCAGGCATAGGGAGCCCCCCAAGTACTCGGCGTAGGCTCGCGACGTCGGCAGCCCGAAGCCGAAGCTGTGGGGTGTCGGGGTGTCACGGTGGTGTGGAAGCTTTTGTTGGGGGTGTCGGGGAATAAAATGGGGTGTAAGCACGTCGTACCCGTGCATGGGGCCAGCCTGGCCGATGTTGCTGAGGTCCATGAGGTTGCGGAAGGGTCCGCCCAAGCGGGGGTCCTGGGCGCTCGCCTCGGCTGTGCTGAAGTGGTATTCGGTCACCTTGTCCAGGAGGTCGTGGGGGATCCCACCGCCGCGGTCTGAGATCCTATAAGGGGGGGAAAGTGTGGGGAGGGGGTACCTGAAAGGGGGTGGGGTGGTCCTGGGGGTGGGGGAAGGGGTTGGGGGGGTGGGGATAGCGGGGAGGTCCTCCCATGGGGATAGCGGGGAGGTCCTCCAAGGGGGATGTTGGAGAGGTCCTCCCATGGGGACAGTGTGGGGGTCCTCCAAGGGGGACAAAATGGAGGTCCTCCCATGGGGATGTTGGGGAGGTCCTCCCATGGGGACAGCGTGGAGGTCCTCCCATGGGGATAGCATGGAGGTCCTCCAAGGGGGACGTTGTGAAGGTCCTCCCATGGGGATGTTGGGGAGGTCCTCCAAGGGGGACAGCGTGGAGGTCCTCCAAGGGGGACAGTGTGGAGGTCCTCCCATGGGGACGTTGGGGAGGTCTTCCCATGGGGACAGCGTGGAGGTCCTCCAAGGGGGACAGCGTGGAGGTCCTCCAAGGGGGACAGCGTGGAGGTCCTCCAAGGGGGATGCTGGGAGGTCCTCCCATGGGGACAGCGTGGAGGTCCTCCAAGGGGGACATTGTGAAGGTCCTCCAAGGGGGACAGCTTGGAGGTCCTCCCATGGGGATGTTGGGGAGGTCCTCCAAGGGGGACAGTGCAGAGGTCCTCCAAGGGGGACAATGTGGAGGTCCTCCCATGGGGACGTTGGGGAGGTCTTCCCATGGGGACAGCGTGGAGGTCCTCCAAGGGGGACAGCGTGGAGGTCCTTCAATGGGGACTTTGGGGAGGTCCTCCACGGGGGGACAGCGTGGAGGTCCTCCAAGGGGGACAGTGCGGAGGTCTTCCCATGGGGACAGTGGGGAGGTCCTCCAAGGGGGACAGCGTGGAGGTCCTCCAAGGGGGACAGCGTGGAGGTCCTCCCATGGGGACGTTGTGAAGGTCCTCCAAGGGGGAGAGTGGGGAGGTCCTCCAATGGGGACATTGTGAAGGTCCTCCAAAGGGGACGTTGGGGAGGTCCTCCAAGGGGGACAGCGTGAAGGTCCTCCCATGGGGACAGCATGGAGGTCCTCCAATGGGGATGTTGGGGAGGTCCTCCACGGGGGGACAGCGGGGAGGTCCTCCAAGGGGGACAGCGGGGAGGTCCTCCAAGGGGGACAGCGGGGAGGTCCTCCCATGGGGACGTTGGGGAGGTCCTCCAATGGGGACAGCGGGGAGGTCCTCCCATGGGGACAGCGTGAAGGTCCTCCCATGGGGACAGCATGGAGGTCCTCCAAGGGGGACGTTGGGAGGTCCTCCCATGGGGACAGCGTGGAGGTCCTCCAATGGGGATGTTGGGGAGGTCCTCCAAGGGGGACAGTGCAGAGGTCCTCCAATGGGGACATTGTGAAGGTCCTCCAAGGGGGACAGCGTGGAGGTCCTCCAAGGGGGACAGCGTGGAGGTCCTCCAAGGGGGACATTGTGGAGGTCCTCCAAGGGGGACAGCGTGGAGGTCCTCCAATGGGGACAGCGGGGAGGTCCTCCAATGGGGACAGCGGGGAGGTCCTCCAAGGGGGACACCATAGAGAACGCCCCTGAGGCGGAGGGGACACTTTGGGGCCATGGGGACGCTTAGGGGGCAGCCCATACCGGATGACGATGTCGATGTCGTTGTTGGCGATGGTGACGACGATGTCAGGGACGTTGTAGGGGGTGTCGAGGTGGGACTCCATCGTCGCCCTGCAGCACCCCACACTGTGCCCCCTACGGCCCCAAAGGCCGCCCCCCACCCCACAGACCGCCCCCGTACCCCATATCTCCTCACGTGTTCATGCCTTCCCCCATAGAACCCCTTATCACCCCTGTGCTGCCCCATAAACTCCATAGGGTCACGTGTGCCCTCTATAGGAACTCTGTAAAACCCCATATCCTCCTTTATCCCCTACCCCAAACCCCATATCCACCCCAAACACCCCATGTCCCCCCAAGAAAGCCCCATATCCTCCCCCAAAACCTCCTATACGTTCCCATTAACCTCACAGATCCATCCCACAACCCCATATCCCCATTTAACCCCCTTCACCTCCCCTAAATCCTCACATCCCCCCTCAAAACCCCGTATCATCCCCCAAAACCCCATTTACCTCACAAAATCCTTTATGCCCCCCCCAAAACCCCATAATACCCCCCAAAACTCCCTACTTCCCCGTTTAACCCCATATATCCCCCCATAAAATGCTCTATCTGCCCCAAAACCCCACATCCCCCCCCAAACTCTGTTCATCTCCCCCAAAACCCCACACCAGCCCCTTTTAACCTCACATAACCCCCCCCAAACCCCATATCATCCCCTCTAAAACCCCACATCCCCATTTAACCCCATATCTCCCCTAAACCCTCACTTCCCCCCTCAGACCCCCCAAAAACCCCATATCATCCCCCCAAACCCCAAATCACCCCCCGGAAACCCCCCCCAAAAACCCCATATCATCCCCCCAAACCCCAAATCACCCCCTGGAAACCCCCCCCCAAAACCCCATATCATCCCCCAAACAGCCCCCAAAACCCCATATCATCCCCCAAACCCCCCCTCAAACCCCACATCACCCCCCCAACCCCCCCCCCAAAACCCCATATCATCCCCCCAACCCCCCCCAAAACCCCACATCACCCCCTGGAAACCCCCCCCAAACCCCATTCATCCCCTCTAAACTCCCATTTAACCACATTGATCTCCCCTAAACCCTCCCATCCCCCCTCAGAACCCCACATCACCCCCCAAAAGCCCCCCCAAACCCCCACATCACCCTCCCAACCCCCCCAAACCCCCCCAAACCCCATCCATCCCCTCTAAAACCCCATTTAACCCCCTTCCCCTCCCCTAACCCCTCCCATCCCCCCTCAGAACCCCAAATCACCCCCCAGCCCCCCCTAAACCCTCCCATCCCCCCTCAGAACCCCACATCACCCCCCAAACCCCCCCAAACCCCATCCATCCCCTCTAAAACCCCATTTAACCCCCTTCACCTCCCCTAACCCCTCCCATCCCCCCTCAGAACCCCACATCACCCCCGCAATCCCCCCCGAAACCCCATATCATCCCCCAACCCCCCCCAAACCCCACATCACCCCCCCAAACCCCCCCCAAAACCCCATATCATCCCCCAACCCCCCCCCAAACCCCATATCACCCCCCCAAACCCCATCCATCCCCTCTAAAACCCCATTTAACCCCCTTCCCCTCCCCTAACCCCTCCCATCCCCCCTCAGAACCCCACATCACCCCCCCAAACCCCCCCCCAAACCCCATTTATCCCCCCCCAACCCCCCCCCCCCCCCGCACCTCATGGCGTTCTTGAGGAGCTCGGGCAGGATGTAGTCGAGGGGCAGTGGGATGAAGGGGAAGCGGGCGGCCACGTGGCCGTTGATGCGCACCCGCGGCGCGTTGCCGTATTGGTGCTCACACAGCCGCCTGCGGGACCCCCAACCGCCCCCATCAGCCGCCCCCCCCCACGACAACCCCGACCCCATACGGGCACTCCGAGGAGCGCCGCAACCCCATAGGATCGCCCCAAGATCTATAGGGACAAATGCTGGCAGCCCAACGCCCACCCACGTCGCGTCCCAACCCCATACGAGCCTTCTGAGAAGCTCCACAGCCCCATAGGGACGCTCACAGCCCTATTGGGAAGACCCCAAAACCCATAGGATCACCCCAAGATCTATAGGGACAAATGCTGGCAGCCCAACGCCCACCCATGTCGCGTCCCAACCCCATACGAGCCCTCTGAGAAGCTCCACAGCCCCATAGGGATGCTCAGGGAGTTATAGGGGAGACCACAAAACAGCAATACCCCAAGACCCATAGGGACACCCCAAGATCTATAGGAGCAGCCATTGGATCCCGGTGTCACCTCCATCACCCCATTAAGACCCCGACCCCATACGGGCACTCCGAGGAGCACCGCGGCCCCATAGGATCGCCCCAAGATCTATAGGGACAAACGCTGGCAGCCCAACGCCCACCCACGTCGCGTCCCAACCCCATACGAGCCCTCTGAGAAGCTCCGCAGCCCCATAGGGACGCTCACAGCCCTATTGGGAAGACCCCAAAACCCACAGGGACACCCCGAGATCTATAGGGACAGCCATTGGCACCCGGTGTCACCTCCACCACCCCCATTAAGACACCAACCCCATAAAAGCCCTCTGAGAAGCAATGCGACCCCATAGGGATGCTCATGAGAGTTATAGGGGAGACCCCAAAACCCACAGGGATATCCCAAGACCCATAGGGACACCCCAAGATCTATAGGGACAACTGTGGACAGCCCAACACCCACCCACATCGCATCCCGACCCCATACGGGCACTCTGAGGAGCACCGTGGCCCCATAGGATCACCCCAAGATCTATAGGAGCAGCCATTGGATCCCGGTGTCACCTCCATCACCCCATTAAGACCCCGACCCCATACGGGCACTCTGAGGAACACCGCAACCCCATAGGATCGCCCCAAGATCTATAGGGACAAATGCTGGCAGCCCAACACCAACCCATGTCGCGTCCCAACCCCATACGAGCCCTCTGAGAAGCTCCACAGCCCCATAGGGACGCTCACAGCCCTATTGGGAAGACCCCAAAACCCACAGGGACACCCCAAGACCCATAGGGACACCCCAAGATCTATAGGGACAACTGTGGTCAGCCCAACACCCACCCACGTCACGGCCCAACCCCATATGAGCCCTCTGAGAAGCTCCGCAGCCCCATAGGGATGCTCAGAGAGTTATAGGGGAGACCCCAAAACCCACAGGGATACCCCAAGACCCATAGGGACACCCCAAGATCTATAGGGACAGCCATTGGCACCCGGTGTCACCTCCACCACCCCCATTAAGACCCCAACCCCATAAAAGCCCTCTGAGAAGCAATGCGACCCCATAGGGATGCTCATGAGAGTTATAGGGGAGACCCCAAAACCCACAGGGATATCCCAAGACCCATAGGGACACCCCAAGATCTATAGGGACAACTGTGGACAGCCCAACACCCACCCACATCGCATCCCGACCCCATACGGGCACTCTGAGGAGCACCGTGGCCCCATAGGATCACCCCAAGATCTATAGGAGCAGCCATTGGATCCCGGTGTCACCTCCATCACCCCATTAAGACCCCGACCCCATACGGGCACTCTGAGGAGCACCGCAACCCCATAGGATCACCCCAAGATCTATAGGGACAAATGCTGGCAGCCCAACGCCCACCCACGTCGCGTCCCAACCCCATACGAGCCCTCTGAGAAGCTCCGCAGCCCCATAGGGACGCTCACAGCCCTATTGGGAAGACCCCAAAACCCATAGGATCACCCCAAGATCTATAGGGACAAATGCTGGCAGCCCAACGCCCACCCATATCGCGTCCCAACCCCATACGAGCCCTCTGAGAAGCTCCACAGCCCCATAGGGATGCTCAGGGAGTTATAGGGGAGACCACAAAACAGCAATACCCCAAGACCCATAGGGACACCCCAAGATCTATAGGAGCAGCCATTGGATCCCGGTGTCACCTCCATCACCCCATTAAGACCCCGACCCCATACGAGCCCCCTGAGAAGCACCGCGGCCCCATAGGATCACCCCAAGATCTATAGGAACAAATGCTGGCAGCCCAAGACCCACCCATCTCCCGTCCCAACCCCATACGAGCCCTCTGAGAAGCTCCGCAGCCCCATAGGGACGCTGAGAGGCTTATAGGGGAGACCCCAAAACCCACAGTGATACCCCAAGACCCATAGGCACACCCCAAGATCTATAGGGACAGCCATTGGCACCCGGTGTCACCTCCACCACCCCCATTAAGACACCAACCCCATAAAAGCCCTCTGAGAAGCACTGCGACCCCATAGGGATGCTCATGAGAGTTATAGGGGAGACCCCAAAACCCACAGGGACACCCCAAGACCCATAGGGACACCCCAAGATCTATAGGGACAACTGTGGTCAGCCCAACACCCACCCACGTCACGGCCCAACCCCATACGAGCCCTCTGAGAAGCACCAAGACCCCATAGGATCACCCCAAGATCTATAGGAGCAGCCATTGGATCCCGGTGTCACCTCCATCACCCCATTAAGACCCCGATCCCATACGGGCACTCCGAGGAGCACCGCAACCCCATAGGATCGCCCCAAGATCTATAGGGACAAATGCTGGCAGCCCAACGCCCACCCACGTCGCGTCCCAACCCCATACGAGCCCTCTGAGAAGCTCTGCAGCCCCATAGGGACGCTAAGAGGCTTATAGGGGAGACCCCAAAACCCACAGGGATACCTCAAAACCCACAGGGATACCCCAAGACCCATAGGGACACCCAGAGACCTACAGAGAAGACCCCAAAACCCATAGGGACACCCCAAGACCCATAGGGAGGCCTCCAAGACCCATAGGGACATCCCAAAACCCATAGGGACACGCCAAGACCCATAGGGACACCTTAAAAGGACCCTACAAGGACCCCTAAAACCCTATGGATGCCACCAACACCCTATGGGTTTGAGCCCCATAAAAGCCCCCCTTCAGCCCCATAGGGACACCCCAAGACCCATAGGGACACCCCCAGACCTACAGAGAAGACCCCAAAACCCATAGGGACACCCCAAGACCCATAGGGAGGCCCCCAAGACCCATAGGGACACCCCAAGACCCATAGGGACACGCCATCGAGACCCATAAGGACACCCTACAAGGACACCCCTCACAGCCCCATAAAAGCTCTCCATGGGCTCCCCACAGCCCCATAGGGACACCCCAAGACCCATAAGGACACCCCAAGACCCATAGGGACACCCCCAGACCTACAGAGAAGACCCCAAAACCCATAGGGACACCCCAAGACCCATAGGGACACCTTACAAGGACCCTACAAGGACGCCACTTAAACCCTACGGACACCACCAACACCCTATGGGTTTGAGCCCCATAAAAGCCCTCTGTGGGCTTCCTACAGCCCCATAGGGACGCCCCAAGACCCATAGGGACACCCCAAAACCCATAGGGACGCCCCAAGACCTACAGAGAAGACCCCAAAACCCATAGGGACACCCCAAGACCCATAGGGATGCCCCCAAGACCCATAGGGACACGCCATCGAGACCCAAAAGGACACCCTACAAGGACACCCCTCACAGCCCCATAAAAGCCCCCCTACGGCCCCATAGGGCTCCACGGGGACCCACAGAACCCCACAAGGAGCCCTACAGCCGACCCCTATGGGCTCACCGTGCGAAGTCGACCCACTTCTCGATGATCTTTTTGGGTGACAGCCGGGTGCAGATGATGCCCACGAAGTCGGGCTGGGATGGGCGACACGGGGAGGTGACACAGGGGCTGGGGGACACGTGGGGACGGCCCCATAAGCGCTATAGGGCCGGGCTGTACCTTGTCCTCGTGTAGGGCCAGGTGATGGGACGCCAACATACGCATGCCCAGGCGGGAGGTCAACGTCTTGTCCAGGAAGGGACGCAACAGCCGCTCATCCTGGGGGGGTTTGGGGACACCCCAATGTCACCCCACGTCCCAAATGGACAAGGAGAGTATTTGGGGTCACCCCAATGTCACCCCATGTCCCACATGGCCAAAGAAAGGGCATTTGGGGACACCCCAATGGCACCCCATGTCCCACATGGCCAAGGAAAGAGCATTTGGGGTCACCCCAATGTCACCCCACGTCCCACATGGACAAGGAGAGCATTTGGGGTCACCCCAATGTCACCCCACGTCCCACATGGACAAGGAGAGCATTTGGAGTCACCCCAATGGCACCCCATGTCCCACATGGCCAAAGAAAGGGCATTTGGGGTCACCCCAATGTCACCCCATGTCCAAAATGGACAAGGAGAGTATTTGGGGTCACCCCAATGTCACCCCATATCCCACATGGCCAAAGAAAGGGCATTTGGGGACACCCCAATATCACCCCACGTCCCACATGGACAAGGAGAGCATTTGGGGTCACCCCAATGGCACCCCATGTCCCACATGGCCAAAGAAAGGGCATTTGGGGTCACCTCAATGTCACCCCATGTCCCACATGTGTCCCCAGCTGGATGCACCCCACCCGGAAGTGCCTCCCCCCCGAATGTCCCACCCGGAAGTGACCCCAACTGGGTGCACCCCCACCCGGAAGTGTCCCCCCCAGAAGTGTCCCCACCTGGATGCACCCCCACCCGGAAGTGTCCCGACCTGGAAGTGTCCCACCCGGAAGTGCCCCCACCCGCATGTGCCCCCCCGGATGTGACCCCAACTGGATGCATCCCCACCCGGAAGTGACCTCAACTGGATGCACCCCCACCCGGAAGTGACCCCACCCGGAAGTGACCCCAACTGGATGTACCCCCACCCGGAAGTGTCCCACCCTGAAGTCCCTCCCACCCGCATTTGCCCCCCCAACCGAATGTCCCACCCAGAAGCGACCCAAACTGGATGCAGCCCACCCGGAAGTGACCCCAACTGGATGCTGTCCCACCCGGAAGTGACCCCCACCCGGAAGTGATCCCAACTGGATGCACCCCCACCCGGAAGTGCCCCCACCCGGAAGTGACCCCCACCCGGAAGTGACCCCCACCTGGATGTGCCTCCGGCACTCGCGCAGCCCCTCGGCCAGCAGCGTCACCACGTCCTTGTGGTCGTCCAGCAGCTGGCGCAGCAGCGAGCAGTACTGCGCCTCGTCACCCACAGCCTGGATCTGGGCAGGGGGCGACACCGACGGGCGGTGACTGGGGGGGTGACTCAGACAACAGGGGGACGTGGGGACATGGGGTGATGTGGGGATGGGGTGACACGGGGACATGGGGTGACACAGACAGGCAGGGGACATGGGGACGGGGTGATGTGGGGATGGGGTGACACAGGGATGGGGTGACACAAACAGGAAGGGGACATGGGGACGGGGTGATGTGGGGACATGGGGTGACACAAGGATGGGGTGACATGGGGGTGGGGTGACACAGGGATGGGGTGACACAGACAGGCAGGGGACATGGGAACAGGGTGACACAGGGATGGGGTGACACAGACTGGAAGGGGACATGGGGACGGGGTGACATGGGGACATGGGGTGATGTGGGGACATGGGGTGACACAACGATGGGGTGACATGAGGACAAGGGGGTGGGGTGACACGGGGATGGAGTGACACAGACAGGCAGGGGACATGGGGACAGGGTGACACAGGGATGGGGTGACACAAACAGGAAGGGGACATGGGGACGGGGTGACATGGGGACATGGGGACGGGGTGACATGGGGACATGGGGACGGGGTGGCAGGGGTAGGGTGACACCAACAGGAAGGGGACATGGGGACAGGGTGATGTGGGGACATGGGGTGACACAAGGATGGGGTGACATGGGGGGGGGGGTGACACGGGGATGGGGTGACAAAGACAGGCAGGGGACATGGGGACAGGGTGACATAGGGATGGGGTGACACAGACAGGAAGGGGACATGGGGACGGGGTGACATGGGGACATGGGGTGATGTGGGGACATGGGGTGACACAACGATGGGGTGACATGAGGACAAGGGGGTGGGGTGACACGGGGATGGAGTGACACAGACAGGCAGGGGACATGGGGACAGGGTGACATGGGGACATGGGGAGGGGGTGACATGGGGACATGGGGAGGGGGTGGCAGGGGTAGGGTGACACCAACAGGTAGGGGACATGGGGACAGGGTGATGTGGGGACATGGGGTGATGTGGGGACATGGGGTGACACAAGGATGGGGTGACATGGGGGTGGGGTGACACAGACAGGCAGGGGACATGGGGACGGGGTGATGTGGGGATGGGGTGACACAGGGATGGGGTGACACAAACAGGAAGGGGACATGGGGATGGGGTGATGTGGGGACATGGGGTGACACAAGGATGGGGTGACATGGGGGTGGGGTGACACAGGGATGGGGTGACACAGACAGGCAGGGGACATGGGAACAGGGTGACACAGGGATGGGGTGACACAGACTGGAAGGGGACATGGGGACGGGGTGACATGGGGACATGGGGTGATGTGGGGACATGGGGTGACACAACGATGGGGTGACATGAGGACAAGGGGGTGGGGTGACACGGGGATGGAGTGACACAGACAGGCAGGGGACATGGGGACAGGGTGACACAGGGATGGGGTGACACAGACAGGAAGGGGACATGGGGACGGGGTGACATGGAGACATGGGGACGGGGTGGGGTGACACAGACATGTAGGGGACATGGGGACAGGGTGACACCAACAGGTAGGGGACATGGGGACGGGGTGATGTGGGGGTGGGGTGACACAAACAGGAAGCGGATATGGGAATGGGGTGACACCAGGACAGGGTGACACCAGGACCCAGGGGTGACACCAGGATTGAGGTGACACCAGGACAGGGTGTCACCAGGACAGGGTGACAAAGGATCCAGGGATGATACCAGGACAGGGTGACAACAGGACAGGGTGACGTGACAACTGGGGTGACACAAGGATAGGGTGACACCAGGACCCAGGGGTGACACCAGGATTGGGGTGACACGAGGACACGGTGACACCAGGACCCAGGGGTGACATCAGGACAGGGTGACAAAGGACCCAGGGGTGACACGACGACTCAGGGGTGACACCAGGCCTGGGGTGACACGAGGACGGGGTGACAAAGGACTCAGGGATGACACCAGGACAGAGTGACAGCAGAACCCAGGGGTGACATGAAGACCCAGGGGTGACACAAGGACAGGGTGACAAAGGACCCAGGCGTGACACCAGGACAGGGTGACACCAGGACAGGGTGACATGACGACAAGGTGACAAAGGACCCAGGGGTGACACCAGGACTGGGGTGACACCAGGATAGGGTGACAAAGGACCCAAGGGTGACACCAGGACAGGGTGACGTGAGGACTGGGGTGACACGAGGACAGGGTGACACCAGGACCCAGGGGTGACACCAGGATTGGGGTGACACCAGGACAGGGTGACACCAGGACAGGGTGACAAAGGATCCAGGGGTGACACCAGGACAGGGTGACGTGAAGACTGGGGTGACATGAGGACAGGGTAACATGATGACAGGATGACAAAGGACCCAGGGGTGACACCAGGATTGGGGTGACACGAGGACAGGGTGACAAAGGACCCAGGGGTGACACCAGGACAGGGTAACACCAGGATTGGGGTGATACAAGGACAGGGTGACACCAGGACAGGGTGACGTGAAGACTGGGGTGACACGAGGACAGGGTGACACCAGGACCCAGGGGTGACACCAGGATTGGGGTGACACCAGGACCCAGGGGTGACAAAGAACCCAGGGGTGACACCAGGACTGGGGTGACACGAGGACAGGGTGACAGCAGGACCCAGGGGTGACATGAGGTGACACAAATGTGACACTCACGGGTGGGAAATCGATGAGCTTCTGGAAGGCGCGAATGTAGAGCTCATGCTGTGGGGTGACAGTGTCACCAAGTGTCACCATGTGCCACCAAGAGTCACCACGTGTCCCCACCACACCGCCCCCATTACCCCCCACAGCCACCTCACTGCCCCCAGGATGTCCTCACCCCCCACCACGTCCTTCTGTCACCTTCATGTCCCTGTGTCCCCAAAGCCACCCCTCCCCAAAGCCACCCGTGTCCCCAAAGCCACCAATGTCCCCTCCTGGTGTCCCCAACACCCACCACATCCCCATCCAACCCCCCAACCCACCCACCCGCTGCCACCCCAACGCGGCCATCACGTCCCCAAAGCCACCAATGTCCCCAAGTGCCATCAGGTCTCCAAGCGTCACCATGTCCCCAAAGTCACCAATGGCCCCAAGTGTCACCATGTCCCCAAAGCCACCAATGTCCCCTCCCGGTGTCCCCAACACCCACCATATCCCCCTCCAACCCCTCAACCCACCCACCCGCTGCCACCCCAACGCGGCCATCACATCCCCAAAGCCACCAACATCCCCAGGTGCCATCACGTCCCCAAAGCCACCAATGTCCCCAAGTCCCATCAGGTCTCCAAGTGTCACCATGTCCCCAAAGTCACCAATGGCCCCAAGTGTCACCATGTCCCCAAAGCCACCAATGTCCCCTCCCGGTGTCCCCAACGCCCACCACATCCCCCTCCAACCCCCAACCCACCCACCCGCTGCCACCCCAACGCGGCCATCACGTCCCCAAAGCCACCAATGTCCCCAGGTGCCATCAAGTCCCCAAAGCCACCAATGTCCCCAAGTGTCACCATGTCCCCAAGTGTCACCAATGTCCCCTCCCGGTGTCCCCAACACCCACCACATCCCCCTCCAACCCCCCAACCCACCCACCTGCTGCCACCCCAACACAGCCATCACATCCCCAAAGCCACCAACGTCCCCAAATGTCACCATGTCCCCAAAGCCACCAATGTCCCCTCCCGGTGTCCCCAACACCCACCACGTCCCCCTCCAACCCCCAACCCACCCACCTGCTGCCACCCCAACACGGCCATCACGTCCCCAAAGCCACCAATGTCCCCAAGTGCCATCAGGTCTCCAAGCGTCACCATGTCCCCAAAGTCACCAATGTCCCCAAGTGTCACCATGTCCCCAAAGCCACCAATGTCCCCTCCCAGTGTCCCCAACACCCACCACGTCCCCCTCCAACCCCCCAACCCACCCACCCGCTGCCACCCCAACACGGCCATCACGTCCCCAAAGCCACCAACATCCCCAAGTGCTATCAGGTCCCCAAAGCCACCAACGTCCCCAAGTACCATCATGTCCCCAAAGCCACCGATGTCCCCTCCCAGTGTCCCCAACACCCACCACGTCCCCCTCCAACCCCCCAACCCACCCACCCGCTGCCACCCCAACGCAGCCATCACCCACCCCATGTCCCACCGTGTCCCCACCCCAAGACCCACCGTGTCCCCACCACGGCCACCACCCCCCACCCCACGTGTCCCCCCCCCCATTGTCCCCACCCCCCACCCCACGTGTCCCCCCCCCCCCCGTTGTCCCCGCAGTCACCACGTGGAGGATGGTGGGGTTGCAGCCGATGATGAAGGGGAGGCTGCGGAAGCCTTTGATGCGGTGGGCGATGCGGACGGGCAGCTCCTGCTGCAGGTAACGGGCGCTCTTCTGCGGGGACACCACGAGTCTGGGACCCCGAGGCCACCACCGGCCCCAAAGGCCACCCCAAACATGGGGGGACGCGGTGACACCCCGTCCCCAAAGGCACCCAGGCGCAAGGATTTCAGCCCAGAGGGATGTTTGGGTCCCCAGAGCCACATGGATCGGCTCCTGCCAGGACCTTTGTGTCCCCAAGGCAACCTGGGTCTGCTCCTGCCAGGACCTTTGTGTCCCCTGAGCCACCTCCTGCCAGGACCTTTGTGTCCCCAAAGCCACCAGGGACCCCAAAACCTCCTGCATCCCAAAGCCACCGTGTCCCCAAAGCCACCCGGGCACCAGGGACCAATCTCAGTGGGACATTTGTGTCCCCAAAGCCACCAGGGACCCCAAAGCCCCCTGCATCCCAAAGCCACCGTGTCCCCAAAGCCACCTGGGTCTGCTCCTGCCAGGACCTTTGTGTCCCCTGAGCCACCTTCAGCCAGGACCTTTGTGTCCCCAGAGCCACCAGGGACCCCAAAACCTCCCGCATCCCAAAGCCACCGTGTCCCCAAAGCCACCTGGGTCTGCTCCTGCCAGGACCTTTCTGTCCCCAAAGCCACCTCCTACCACGACCTTTGTGTCCCCAAAGCCACCTGGGTCTGCTCCTGCCAGGACCTTTGTGTCCCCTGAGCCACCTCCTGCCAGGACCTTTGTGTCCCCAGAGCCCCCCCCCTGCCAGGACCTTTGTGTCCCCAAGGCCACCAGGGACCCCAAAACCTCCTGCATCCCAAAGCCACCGTGTCCCCAAAGCCACCTGGGTCTGCTCCTGCCAGGACCTTTGTGTCCCCAAGGCCACCAGGGACCCCAAAACCTCCCGCATCCCAAAGCCACCGTGTCCCCAAAGCCACCTGGGTCTGCTCCTGCCAGGACCTTTGTGTCCCCAGGGCCACCCCCTGCCAGGACCTTTCTGTCCCCAGAACCACATCCTAGCAGGACCTTTGTGTCCCCAGAGCCCCCCCCTGCCACGACCTTTGTGTCCCCAAGGCCACCTGGATCTGTTCCTGCCAGGACCTTTGTGTCCCCTGAGCCACCCCCTGCCAGGACCTTTGTGTCCCCAAGGCCACCAGGGACCCCAAAACCTCTTGCATCCCAAAGCCACCGTGTCCCCAAAGCCACCTGGATCTACACCTGCCAGGACCTTTGTGTCCCCAAGGCCACCTCCTGCCAGGACCTTTGTGTCCCCAAGGCCACCTGAGTCTGCTCCTGCCAGGACCTTTGTGTCCCCTGAGCCACCCCCTGCCAGGACCTTTGTGTCCCCAAGGCCACCAGGGACCCCAAAACCCCCTGCATCCCAAAGCCACCGTGTCCCCAAAGCCACCTGGATCTACCCCTGCCAGGACCTTTGTGTCCCCAGGGCCACCCCCTGCCAGGACCTTTGTGTCCCCAAGGCCACCTGAGTCTGCTCCTGCCAGGACCTTTGTGTCCCCTGAGCCACCCCCTGCCAGGACCTTTGTGTCCCCAAGGCCACCAGGGACCCCAAAACCCCCTGCATCCCAAAGCCACCGTGTCCCCAAAGCCCCCTCTGCCCGTCCCCAACTCACCAGGATGTGGCTCCCGTCCTGCGACCGCCCCGAGTACAGCATGGTGGTGGGCGTCAGGCGGACCGACGGCTGTGACACCGTGACATCAGTGGGGTGACAACACCCCAAGCACCCCAAAACCCCCCAAATTCACCCCAAAACATCCCAAAGTCACCCCAAAATCCCACAGGACACCCCCAAGACCTCCCTCGTGTTCCCAACCCCCAAAGACAACACACTGGTGGGCAACAGGCAGACCAACTGCTGTGATACTGCGATGTCCGTGGGGTGACAAGACCCCATACACCCCAAAACCCCCCAAATTTAACCCAAAACCCCCCAAATTCACCCCCAAACCCCACAGGACACCCCCAAGACCTCCCTCGTGTTCCCAACGCCCAAAGACAACACAGTGGTGGGCATCAGGCGGACTGACGGCTGTGATACTGTGATGTCAGTGGGGTGACAACACCCCAAACACCCCCCTTAGCACCCCAAATTCACCCCAAAACATCCCAAATTCACCCCAAAACCCCACAGGACACCCCCAAGACCTCCCTCGTGTTCCCAAACCCCCAAAGACAACACAGTGGTGGGCATCAGGCGGACTGACGGCTGTGATACTGTGATGTCAGTGGGGTGACAACACCCCAAACACCCCCCTTAGCACCCCAAATTCACCCCAAAACATCCCAAATTCACCCCAAAACCCCACAGGACACCCCCAAGACCTCCCTCGTGTTCCCAAACCCCCAAAGACAACACAGTGGTGGGCAACAGGTGGACCGACAGATGTGATACCGTGACATCAGTGGGGTGACAACACCCCTAACACCCCCCTTAGCACCCCAAATTCACCCCAAAACATCCCAAATTCACCCCAAAATCCCACAGGACACCCCCAAGACCTCCCTCGTGTTCCCAACCCCCAGAGACAACACACTGGTGGGCAACAGGAGGCCCAACGGCTGTGATAGTGTGATGTCAGTGGGGTGACAACACCCCAAACACCCCCCTTAGCACCCCAAATTCACCCCAAAACATCCCAAATTCACCCCAAAACCCCACAGGACACCCCCAAAAACTCCCTCGTGTTCCCAACCCACAGAGACAACACAGTGGTGGGCATCAGGCGGACTGACGGCTGTGATACTGTGATGTCAGTGGGGTGACAACACCCCAAACACCCCCCAAAACCCCCCAAATTCACCCCAAAACACCCCAAATCCCCCCCAAACCACCACAACACCCCTCCCAACACCCCCGAAACACCCCAAGTTCACCCCAATCCCCCCCCAAAACACCCCAAACCCCCCCAAAACACCCCAAATTCACCCCAACCCCCCCAAAACACCCCCAATCCCACCCAAACCACAACACCCCCCAAAACACCCCCAAAACACCCCAAGTTCACCCCAATCCCCCTCAAAACACCCCAAATTCACCCCAACCCCCCTCAAAACACCCCAAATCCCCCTCAAACCACCACAACACCCCCCAAAACACTCCAAACCCCGCCTCAAAACACCCCAAATCCCCCTCAAACCACCACAACCCCCCCAAATTCACCCCAAACCCCCCAAATCCCCCCCCAAAACACCCCAACCCCCCCCAAAACACCGCAAATCCCCCCCAAACCACCACAACACCCCAACCCCCCCAAAACACCCCAACCCTCCCCCAAACCACCCCAACCCCCCCCAAAACACCCCAAATTCACCCCAACCCCCCCCAAAACACCGCAAATCCCCCTCAAACCACCACAACACCCCCAAAGCACCCCAAGTTCACCCCAACCCCCCCCAAAACACCCCAAACCCCCCCAAAACACCCCAAATCCCCCCAAACCACAACACCCCTCCCAACACCCCCAAAACACCCCAAATTCACCCCAAAACACCCCAAACCCCCCTCAAACACCAGACCACCCCCCAAAACACCCCAAAACCCCTCAAACCACCACAATGCCCCTCCCAACACCCCCAAAACACCCCAAATTCACCCAAAAAACACCCCCAATCCCCCCCAAACCACCACAACACCCCTCCCAACACCCCCAAAACACCCCAAACCCCCCTCAAACCACCCCAACCCCCCCCCCAAAACACCCCAAGTTCACCCCCAGCCCCCCCCAAAACACCCCAAATCCCCCCCAAAACACCCCAATCCCAGCCCAACCCCCCCCAAAACACCCCAAGTTCACCCCAAGCCCCCCCAAAACACCCCAAATCCCCCCCAAAACACCACAACCCCCCCCAAAACACCCCAAACCCCCCTCAAACCACCCCAACCCCCCCCCCCAAAACACCCCAAGTTCACCCCAACCCCCCCCAAAACACCCCAAATCCCCCCAAACCACCCCAAATCCCCCCCAAAACACCACACCCCCCAAAACACCCCAACCCCCCCCCAAAACACCGCAAATCCCCCCCAAACCACCACAACACCCCAACCCCCCCCAAAACACCCCAACCCTCCCCCAAACCACCCCAACCCCCCCCAAAACAGCCCAACCCCCCCCAAAACAGCCCAAATCCCCCTCAAACCACCACAACCCCCCCCCAAAACACCCCAAGTTCACCCCAACCCCCCCCAAAACAGCCCAAACCCCCCCCAAAACACCCCAAATTCACCCCAAACCCCCCCAAAACACCCCAAATCCCCCCTCAAACCACCACAACACCCCCCAAAACACCCCAACCCCCCCCAAACACCCCAAATCCCCCCCAAAACACCACAACACCCCCCAAAACACCCCAACCCCCCCCCCCAAAACACCGCAAATCCCCCCCAAACCACCCCAACCCCCCCCCAACACCCCCAACCCCCCCCAAAACCCCTCCCAACACCCCCAAAACACCCCATGTTCATCCCAAAACCCCCTCCCAACACCCTAAATCCACCCCAAACCACCACAACACCCCTCCCAACACCCCCAAAACACCCCAAGTTCACCCCAATCCCCCCCAAAACAGCCCAAATTCACCCCAACCCCCCTCAAAACACCCCAAATCCCCCTCAAACCACCACAACACCCCCCAAAACACTCCAAACCCCGCCTCAAAACACCGCAAATCCCCCCCAAACCACCACAACACCCCAACCCCCCCCAAAACACCCCAACCCTCCCCCAAACCACCCCAACCCCCCCCAAAACAGCCCAACCCCCCCAAAACACCCCAAATTCACCCCAACCCCCCCCAAAACAGCCCAAATCCCCCTCAAACCACCACAACCCCCCCCCAAAACACCCCAAGTTCACC
Source organism: Gallus gallus (assembly GCF_016699485.2). Lineage (NCBI taxonomy): Eukaryota > Metazoa > Chordata > Aves > Galliformes > Phasianidae > Gallus > Gallus gallus. The sequence continues at coordinate 121,560 of NC_052567.1, read as the reverse complement.
CCAACCCCCCCCAAAACAGCCCAAACCCCCCCCAAAACACCCCAAATTCACCCCAAACCCCCCCAAAACACCCCAAATCCCCCCTCAAACCACCACAACACCCCCCAAAACACCCCAAACCCCCCCCAAACACCCCAAATCCCCCCCAAAACACCACAACACCCCCCCAAAACATCGCAAATCCCCCCCAAACCACCACAACACCCCTCCCAAACCACCCCAAACCCCCCTCAAACCACCCCAACCCCCCCCCAAAACACCGCAAATCCCCCCCAAACCACCACAACACCCCCCCCAAAACACCCCAAACCCCCCTCAAACCACCCCAACCCCCCCCAAAACACCCCAAGTTCACCCCCAGCCCCCCTGCGGTCCCCCCACCTTCTCGGCGGCGGCGTCAATGGCCGGTTGGTTGTAGAAGGAGGTGACAGTTTTGGAGCGTTCCCGTGCCAGGTCTGGGGGGTGCTGGTCGGCAGCTGAGCGGGATGCGGGGCGGGGGGGCAGCGCCGGGGGTCCCCGAGGACCCCCCAAAATGCGCCGCAGCATGGCCTGTTGGGGGGGGGGGGGAGGGGGGGGGAGAAAGGGGCAATGAAGGGCAATGGGGGGACATGGGGGGTGGTGGCAGCGTGATGCTTCTTTTAGCCTCAGATTTAGCCCAAAAAGGGAGTGGGGAACCCCTTTTTCTCCCCCATTTTATACCCCAAATATATATGGACCACGGTTGCAGTTTTCCCTCTGTTTTACCCCAGAAATGGGGTGGAAAATCCCCCTTTTCCCCCATTTTATACCCCAAATGGACCACAGATGCAGTTTTCCCTCATATTTACCCCAAAAAGGGACTGGAGAACCCCCTTTTCCCCCACTTCACACCCAAAATGAACCACAGATGCAGTTTTCCCTCTGTTTTCCCTCCCAAAATAGAGTGGAAAACCCCCTCTTCCTCCACTTCACACCCAAAATGGACCACAGATGCAGTTTTCCCCCAGATTTACCCCAGAAATGGGGTGGAAAATCCCCCTTTTCCCCCATTTTACACCCAAAATGAATCACAGATGCAGTTTTCCCTCTGTTTTACCCCCCAAAATAGGACTGGAGAACCCCTTTTCCCCCCATTTTACACCCAGAATGGACCAGAGTTGCAGTTTTCCCTGTTTTAGCCCCCAAAAAGGGACTGGAGAACCCCTTTTCCCCCCATTTTACACCCAAAATGAACCACAGATGCAGTTTTCCCTCTGTTTTACCCCCAAAAAGGGACTGGAGAACCCCTTTTCCCCCCATTTTACACCCAAAATGGACCACAGATGCAGTTTTCCCTCAGATTTACCCCAAAAAGGGACTGGAGAACCCCCTTTTCCCCCACTTCACACCCAAAATGAACCACAGATGCAGTTTTCCCTCAGATTTACCCCAAAAAGGGACTGGAGAACCCCCTTTTCCCCCACTTCACACCCAAAATGAACCACAGGTGCAGTTTTCCCTCTGTTTTACCCCAAAAAGTGACTGGAGAACCCCTTTTTCCCCCATTTTACACCCCAAATGGACCACAGAGGCAGTTTTCCCTCTGTTTTACCCCCCAAAATGGAGTGGAAAACTCCCTCTTCCCCCACTTCACACCCAAAATGAACCACAGATGCAGTTTTCCCTCTGTTTTACCCCCCAAAATGGGGTGGAAAATCCCCCTTTTCCCCCATTTTACACCCAAAATGGACCACAGATGCAGTTTTCCCTCTGTTTTACCCCCCAAAATAGGACTGGAGAACCCCTTTTCCCCCCATTTTACACCCAGAATGGACCAGAGTTGCAGTTTTCCCTGTTTTAGCCCCCAAGAAGGGACTGGAGAACCCCTTTTCCCCCCATTTTACACCCAAAATGAACCACAGATGCAGTTTTGCCTCATATTTACCCCAAAAAGGGACTGGAGAACCCCCTTTTCCCCCACTTCACACCCAAAATGAACCACAGATGCAGTTTTCCCTCTGTTTTACCCCCCAGAATGAGGTGGAAAATCCCCCTTTTCCCCCATTTTACACCCAAAATGGACCACAGATGCAGTTTTCCCTCAGATTTACCCCAGAAATGGGGTGGAAAATCCCCCTTCCCCCCATTTTACACCCAAAATGGACCACAGATGCAGTTTTCCCTCATATTTACCCCAAAAAGGGACTGGAGAACCCCCTTTTCCCCCACTTCACACCCAAAATGAACCACAGATGCAGTTTTCCCTCTGTTTTACCCCAGAAATGGGGTGGAAAACCCCTTTTTCCCCCACTTTACACCCAAAATGAACCACAGATGCAGTTTTCCTTCAGTTTCAGCCCCAAAATGGAGTGAGGAGAACCCTTTTTGCTCACATTTATACCCCAAACAGAACAGAATATGCTTATTTTCTCAGATTCATACACAAAATCGAGTGGGGATCCCCTTTTCCCTCACTTTCAGCCCCAAAATGGACCAAGAAACCCTTTTTCCTCACATTTACACCCAAAATGGGAGCAGAAATCCCATTTTTCCACCAATTTCCCCTACAGTGGCCAAGGGATGCCTCTTTCTCCCTTATTTTAACCCCAAAAACGGGCGACGGATCCCTTTTCCCCCATCTCTGCCCATAAGATGGCTCCAGGAACCCCTTTCCCCTCCATTTTAGCCCCAAAATTGACTGAGAACCCTTTCCCCCCCCCCTCAAATCCCCCCCAATGGACGAAGGACCCATTTTCCCCTCAGTTTCAACCCCAAAAACGGACCAAAGAACCCTTTTTCCTCAGGTTTACACCCAAAAGGGAATGCAAACACCACTTTTTTTCCCTCATGTTTAACCCCCAAACGGGCCGGGAAACCCTTTTTTTTCTCCTTTCTACCTAAAAAAAAGAATCCTTTTTTCCTCATTTATAGTCCCCAGGATGGACCACGAACCCCTTTTCCCACAGTTCTACCCCAAAACAGAGCAGGGAATCCCTCCCCCCCCCCCCTTTTTCCCCCTTTTTAACCCAAAAATGGACATGGGATCCCTTTTACCCACAGTTTTGACCCCAAAATCGTGAAAGAAACCCTTTTTCCCCCTCACATTATACCTAAACTACACAAAAAAACCCTTTTTCCTTTAACTTTACCTCACTTTTCCACATCAATACCCCAAACTGCACTGGGGAACCCCTTTTTCCTCAGTTCTAACCTCAAAAGTGACCCAGGAAACCCCATTTCCCCTCTGTTCTACCCCAAAATACACCCAAACCCCCTTTTTCCCTCACTTCTACCCCAAAAATGGGCTGGGGAACCCCTTTTTACCCCAATTACACCCCAAAACTGACCCAAAAATTTGGGGACTCCCAAAAAATGTGCCCACGTGCCCCAAAACTCCTTTTTCCCGCTTCATTTTACCCCAAAACGATCAAAAGCATTAATTTTCCCCCAATTTCACCATAAAAATGCCTTCAAACACCTCAGGACCCCAATTCCCGTCACTTTCACCCCCAAAATCACCTCAGGACCCCAATTCCCCTCAGTCTTATTCCAAAACCACCTCAGGATCCCAATTCTCCTCAGTTTTATCCCAAAACCACCTCACGACCCCAATTCCCCTCAGGTTTATCCCAAAACCACCTCAGAATTCCAATTCCCCTCATTTTTATCCCAAAACCACCTCAGAATTCCAATTCTCCTCAGTTTTTATCCCCAAACCACCTCACGACCCCAATTCCCCTCAGTTTTATCCCAAAACCACCTCAGAATTCCCCAATTCCCCTCATTTTTATCCCCAAAACCACTTCAGAATTCCAATTCCCCTCAGTTTTATCCCAAAACCACCTCACGACCCCAATTCCCCTCAGTTTTTATCCCAAAACCACCTCAGAATCCCAATTCTCCTCAGTTTTATCACCAAACCACCTCACGACCCCAATTCCCCTCAGATTTATCCCAAAACCACCTCACGACCCCAATTCCCCTCAGTTTTTATCCCAAAACCACCTCAGAATCCCAATTCTCCTCAGTTTTATCCCAAAACCACCTCATGACCCCAATTCCCCTCATTTTTTATCCCAAAACCACCCCAGAATCCCAATTCCCCTCAGGTTTATCCCCAAAACCACCTCAGAATTCCAATTCCCCTCAGTTTTTATCCCCAAAACCACCTCAGGATCCCAATTCTCCTCAGTTTTATCCCAAAACCACCTCAGAATCCCAATTCTCCTCAGTTTTATCCCCAAACCACCTCACGACCCCAATTCCCCTCAGATTTATCCCCAAACCACCTCACGACCCCAATTCCCTTCAGTTTTATCCCCAAACCACCTCAGAATTCCAATTCCCCTCATTTTTATCCCAAAACCACTTCAGAATTCCAATTCCCCTCAGTTTTATTCCCAAACCACCTCACGACCCCAATTCCCCTCAGTTTTTATCCCAAAACCACCTCAGAATCCCAATTATCCTCAGTTTTATCCAAAAACCACCTCACGACCCCAATTGCCCTCAGTTTTATCCCAAAACCACCTCACGACCCCAATTCCCCTCAGTTTTATCCCCAGACCACCTCAGAATTCCAATTCCCCTCAGTTTTTATCCCCAAAACCACCTCAGGATCCCAATTCCCCTCATTTTTTATCCCAAAAACACCCCAGAATCCCAATTCCCCTCATTTTTATCCCCAAACCACCTCACGACCCCAATTCCCTTCAGTTTTACTCCAAAACCCCCTCAGGACCCCAATTCCCCTTAGTTTAGCCCAAAAAACACAAGACCCATTTTCCCTCAGTCCCCCCCCACAAAAAACCCCCACAGGGCCCCATTTCAACCCCCAAACCCCACACGATCCCCATCTTCCCTCACTTCCCCCCCCCCAAAGACCCCACAGGACCCCTCTCCCCCTCAGTCACACCCCCCGAAATCCCCTCACCACCTCCATTTGCTTTCACTTTCACCCCGAACCCACCTCGGGGCCCCATTTCCTCTCAATTTCACCTCAAAATCCGCGCCCTCCCCCCCCCCTCCCCCACTCACCAGGCAGCGGACCCCCCCCCCAGCCCCCTGCCCCCCCCCGCGCCCCCTCACAATGGTACGTCCCGGTCGGGTGAACGCGCGCAGTGCGCATGCGCGGGGCGAACCATTGCGCAGCAGAAGGGGGTGGAGCGCTGCGCAGCGCGCGTGCGCACTGACGGAAGTGGGCGAGGCGGAAGTGGGGGCGCCATTTTGTGGGCGGTGTCGGCGCCATTTTGTGGGCAGTGCCATTTTGTGGGCGCCGATGGGAAATGGAGTCCGCGTTCCGTTTTGGGGTAAAAGTGAGGAAAAATGGGTGTGCGGTTTGTGTTTGTGGCACGAAGGAAGGGGAAATGGGGACTCCTCCCTACGTTTTGGTGTATAAATGAGGGGAAAATAGGATCCTTCGTTCATTTTGGGGGATGTAAATGAGGTAAAAGGGGGTCCCGGGTACAACTTTCTGTGTAAAACTGAGAGTAAAAGTGGTCCCATTACCATTTTTTTTCAGTAAAAATGTGGGAAATGGGGGAAATTTTGGGGTAAAACCGAGAGGAAATGAACGGTGTTGTTCCATTTCTTGGGGGTGTGAGGAAAAATCGGGGGGTCCGGGACGTTTTGGGGGCAAAAAAATGATGGAAAAGTGGAACAAAATGTTCATTTTCGGGGTATAGATGAGGGGAAATTGGGTTTTCCCGTTTCGTTTTGGGGCAAAACTGAGGGAAAAAGGGTCCCTCGATCACATCTGGGAGCAAAAGAAAAGGAAAATTGAGACGAAGTGTTCATTTTTGGGGTATAAATGGGGGAAAAAACGGTTCACTGCTCCGATTTTTGGGGATAGAAATGGGAAAATTGAGTTCCCCACAACATTTTAGGGGTAAAACTGAGGGAAAATTGGGGACCTCCATTCATTTTTTGGGGTGTAAATGGGGGGGGGGGGGGGGGGGAGTGTTTCCATGTCCGTTTCGGGGTATAAATGAACAAAACGAGGTCCTGGGTCCTCATTTTTGGATCCCTAATCCATTTTTGGGTGTAAATGGGGGAAAATTGGGTTCCGTGGTTCATTTTGGGGTGAAACTGAGGGAAAAGGGACTCATTTTTTGGGATAAAACTGAGGGGAAAGGAGGTCCCCAAGCTCAAATTTGGGGGTAAAAATGGGGAAAAGGGGGTTCCTGAAATCATTTTGGGGTAAAACTGAGGGAAATTGGGGTCCCATAATTGTGTTCAGTGATACAAGTGAGAAAATGTTGGGGTCTCCTCTCTTTTTTGGGGGATATAAATGGGGAGAGTGTGCTTTTTTGGGGGTACAACCAAAGGAAATTGGGTCCCCAGAGCACTTTTTGGGGTACAACTGATGAAAATGGGGTCCCCAGAGCCCTTTTTGGGGGTACAACCGAAGGAAATGGGGTCCCCAGGCCCCTTTTTGGGGTACAACTGATAAAAATGGAGTTCCCAAAGCACTTTTTGGGGTACAACCGAAGGAATTGGGGTCCCCACACCACTTCTTGGGTACAACTGAAGGAAATGGGGTCCTCAGACCCCTTTTTGGGATACAACCGAAGGAATTGGGGTCCCCAGAGCACTTTTTGGGATACAATCAAAGGAAATGAGGCCCCCAGGCCCCTTTTTGGGGTACAGCCATGAGAAATGGGATCCCCAGATCACTTCTTGGGGTACAACTGAAGGAAATGGGGTCCTCAGACCCCTTTTTGGGGTACAACCGAAGGAAATGGGGTCCCCAGACCCCTTTTTGGGGTACAGTCATGAGAAATGGGGTCCCCTGACCACTTTTTGGGGTACAGTCATGAGAAATGGGTCCTCAGACCACTTCTTGGGTACAACTGAAGGAAATGGGGTCCTCAGACCCCTTTTTGGGGTACAACCGAAGGAATTGGGGTCCCCAGAGCACTTTTTGGGATACAGTCACAGGCAATGGGGTCCTTAGCCCCCTTTTTGGGGCACAACTGAAGGCAATGGGGTCCCGAGACCCCTTTTTTGGGGGTACAACCAAAGGAAATGGGGTCCCCAGAGCCCTTTTTGGGGTACAACCAAAGGAAATGGGGTCCCCAGACCCCTTTTTGGGGGTACAACCGAAGGAATTGGGGTCCCCAGACCCCTTTTTGGGGTACAACTGATAAAAATGGAGTTCCCAAAGCACTTTTTGGGGTACAACCGAAGGCAATGGGGTCCCCACACCACTTCTTGGGTACAACTGAAGGAAATGGGGTCCTCAGACCCCTTTTTGGGGGTACAACCGAAGGAATTGGGGTCCCCAGAGCACTTTTTGGGATACAGTCACAGGCAATGGGGTCCTTAGCACCCTTTTTGGGGCACAACTGATAAAAATGGGGTCCCAAGACCCCTTTTTTGGGGGTACAACCAAAGGAAATGGGGTCCCCAGAGCCCTTTTTGGGGTACAACCGAAGGAAATGGGGTCCTTAGCACCCTTTTTGGGGTACAACTGAAGGCAATGGGGTTCCCAAAGCACTTTTTGGGGGTACAACCGAAGGCAATGGGGTCCCCAGAGCCCTTTTTGGGGGTACAACCGAAGGAATTGGGGTCCTTAGCACCCTTTTTGGGGTACAACTGAAGGCAATGGGGTTCCCAAAGCACTTTTTGGGGGTACAACTGAAGGCAATGGGGTTCCCAAAGCACTTTTTGGGGGCACAACCGAAGGCAATGGGGTCCCCAGAGCCCTTTTTGGGGGTACAACCGAAGGAATTGGGGTCCTTAGCACCCTTTTTGGGGTACAACTGAAGGCAATGGGGTTCCCAAAGCACTTTTTGGGGGTACAACCGAAGGAAATGGGGTCCCCAGAGCACTTTTTGGGATACAGTCACAGGCAATGGGGTCCTTAGCCCCCTTTTTGGGGCACAACTGAAGGCAATGGGGTCCCGAGACCCCTTTTTTGGGGGTACAACCAAAGGAAATGGGGTCCCCAGAGCACTTTTTGGGGGTACAACCGAAGGAAATGGGGTCCCCAGAGCCCTTTTTGGGGGTACAACCGAAGGAATTGGGGTCCTTAGCACCCTTTTTGGGGTACAACTGAAGGCAATGGGGTTCCCAAAGCACTTTTTGGGGGTACAACTGAAGGCAATGGGGTTCCCAAAGCACTTTTTGGGGGTACAACTGAAGGCAATGGGGTTCCCAAAGCACTTTTTGGGGGTACAACCGAAGGAAATGGGGTCCCCAGAGCCCTTTTTGGGGTACGTTGTTCCCCTCCCAATTTGGGGTACAACACCGCGAACACAATCGTCCCCTCCCACCGCCACCCCAAGAAGACACCGCACTCCTTCAGCCCTCGGCCGCCATCGCCGCCATGTTGTCACCATCACACCGTCACCGTCACGTTGTCACCGTTACATCATCACCGCCATGTTGTCGCCGCCGCCATGTTGTCACCGCCATGTTGTCACCGTCACACCGTCACCGTCAGCGCCACCACGGTGTCACCATCACGTCGTCGCTGTCACGTTGTCACCGTTACATCATCACCGCCATGTTGTCGCCGCCGCCATGTTGTCACCGCCATGTTGTCATGGTCATGCCATTAGTCATGGTGTCACTGTCGCGTCGTCACCGCCATGTTGTCACCGTCACATCATCATTGCCACGTTGTCACCATCACGTCATCACCATCACACTGTCACCGCCATGTTGTCATCGTCACGCCATTACTGTCATGGTGTCACTGTCGTGTCGTCACCGCCATGTTGTCACCGTCACACCGTCACTGTCACGTTGTCACCGTCGTCACCGTCACATCATCGCCATGTTGTCACTGTCACATTGTCACTGTCATCTCGTCGCCGCCATGTTGTCACTGTCACATCATCGCCGCCATGTTGTCACCGTCACACCGTCACTGTCACGTTGTCACCATCATCACCATCACATCATCTCCGCCATGTTGTCACCGTCACACTGTCACTGTCACATCATCTCCGCCATGTTGTCACCGTCACACCGTCACTGTCACGTTGTCACCATCATCACTGTCACATCAACACCGCCATGTTGTCACCGTCACATCGTCACCGCCATGTTGTCACCATCACATTGTCACTGTCATCTCGTCACCGCCATGTTGTCACTGTCACGTTGTCGTTGCCATATTGTCATTGCCATGTTGTCACCGTCACGTCATTGCCGCCATGTTGTCACTGTCACATCGTCACCGCCATGTTGTCGTCGCCGCCATATTGTCGTCATCGCCATGTTGTCACTGTCACGTAGTCATCACCATATTGTCATCGCCATGTTGTCGCTGTCACGTCATCGCCGCCATGTTGTCACTGTCACATCGTCACCGCCATGTTGTCGTCGCCGCCATGTTGTCACTGTCACGTCATCGCCGCCATGTTGTCGTCGTTGCCATGTTGTCACTGTCATGTCGTCGTTGCCATATTGTCATCACCATGTTGTCGCTGCCATGTTGTCATTGCCATATTGTCACTGTCACGTTGTCGTTGCCATATTGTCATTGCCATGTTGTCACTGTCACATCGTCACCGCCATGTTGTCGTCGCCGCCATGTTGTCACTGTCACGTCATCGCCGCCATGTTGTCGTCGTTGCCATGTTGTCACCGTCACGTCGTCGTCGCCATATTGTCATCACCATGTTGTCGCTGCCATGTTGTCATTGCCATATTGTCACTGTCACGTTGTCGTCGCCATATTGTCATTGCCATGTTGTCACTGTCACGTCATCGCTGCCATGTTGTCACTGTCACATCGTCACCGCCATGTTGTCGTCGCCGCCATGTTGTCACTGTCACGTCGCCGCCGCCATGTTGTCGTCGCCATGTTGTCACTGTCACGTCATCGCCGTCATGTTGTCACTGTCACATCGTCACCTCCATGTTGTCGTCGCCACCATGTTGTCACTGTCACGTCGCTGCCATGTTGTCGTCGCCGCCATGTTGTCGCCGCCATGTTGTCGTCGCCATGTTGTCGTCGCCATGTTGTCACTGTCACGTCGTCGCCGCCATGTTGTCGTTGCCGCCATGTTGTCGTTGCCGCCATGTTGTCGTTGCCGCCATGTTGTCACTGTCACGTCGTCGCCGCCATGTTGTCGTTGCCGCCATGTTGTCGTCACCGCCATGTTGTCACTGTCACATCGTCACCTCCATGTTGTCGTCGCCACCATGTTGTCACTGTCACGTCGCTGCCATGTTGTCGTCGCCGCCATGTTGTCGCCGCCATGTTGTCGTCGCCATGTTGTCGTCGCCATGTTGTCACTGTCACGTCGTCGCCGCCATGTTGTCGTTGCCGCCATGTTGTCGTTGCCGCCATGTTGTCGTTGCCGCCATGTTGTCACTGTCACGTCGTCGCCGCCATGTTGTCGTTGCCGCCATGTTGTCGTCACCGCCATGTTGTCACTGTCACGTCGTCACCGCCATGTTGTCGTCGCCGCCATGTTGTCGTCGCCATGTTGTCACTGTCACGTCGTCGCCGCCATGTTGTCGTCGCCGCCATGTTGTCGTCGCTGCCATGTTGTCACTGTCACGTCGTCGCCGCCATGTTGTCGTCACCGCCATGTTGTCGTCGCCGCCATGTTGTCACTGTCACGTCATCGCCGCCATGTTGTCGTCGCCATGTTGTCACTGTCACGTCGTCGCCGCCATGTTGTCATCGCCATGTTGTCGTCGCCATGTTGTCACTGTCACGTCGTCGCCGCCATGTTGTCGTCGCCGCCATGTTGTCGTCGCCGCCATGTTGTCACTGTCACGTCGTCGCCGCCATGTTGTCGTCACTGCCATGTTGTCGTCGTCGCCATGTTGTCACTGTCACGTCGTCGCCGCCATGTTGTCGTTGCCGCCATATTGTCGTCGCCATGTTGTCACTGTCACGTCGTCACCGCCATGTTGTCGTCGCCGCCATGTTGTCGTCGCCGCCATGTTGTCGTCGCCATGTTGTCACTGTCACGTCGTCACCGCCATGTTGTTGTTGCCGCCATGTTGTTGTCGCCGCCATGTTGTTGTCGCCACCATGTTGTCGTCGCCATGTTGTCACTGTCACGTCGTCACCGCCATGTTGTCGTCGCCACCATGTTGTCGTCACCGCCATGTTGTCACTGTCACGTCGTCACCGCCATGTTGTCGTCGCCGCCATGTTGTTGTCGCCACCATGTTGTCATTGCCATGTTGTCGTCGCCGCCATGTTGTCGTTGCCGCCATGTTGTTGTCGCCATGTTGTCGTCGCCATGTTGTCACTGTCACGTCGTCACCGCCATGTTGTCGTCGCCGCCATGTTGTCGTCGCCGCCATGTTGTCGTCGCCATGTTGTCACTGTCACGTCGTCACCGCCATGTTGTTGTTGCCGCCATGTTGTTGTCGCCGCCATGTTGTTGTCGCCACCATGTTGTCGTCGCCATGTTGTCACTGTCACGTCGTCACCGCCATGTTGTCGTCGCCACCATGTTGTCGTCACCGCCATGTTGTCACTGTCACGTCGTCACCGCCATGTTGTCGTCGCCGCCATGTTGTTGTCGCCACCATGTTGTCATTGCCATGTTGTCGTCGCCGCCATGTTGTCGTTGCCGCCATGTTGTTGTCGCCATGTTGTCGTCGCCATGTTGTCACTGTCACGTCGTCACCGCCATGTTGTCGTCGCCGCCATGTTGTCGTCACCGCCATGTTGTCACTGTTACGTCGTCACCGCCATGTTGTCGTCACCGCCATGTTGTCACTGTCACGTCGTCGCCGCCATGTTGTCGTCGCCGCCATGTTGTCGTCGCCGCCATGTTGTCGTCGCCGCCATGTTGTCGTCGCCGCCATGTTGTCGTCGCCGCCATGTTGCCACCATCATTCGCGTTTCCGGACGGCGGTTTGTCCGCAGCGCCGCCAGCGCCTCCAGTTGAGGAAGAGGAGGGCGGCGTTGACGACGTAGGTGCTGAGGCAGACGAGGCAGAGGTCGTGGAGGCCGAAGGCCAACACCAACGCCAGGTACAGCGACGCCAGCACCGACGTCACCGACGTCACCAGCAGCGCCGCGGAGGAGGCTCTGCCCGGCACTGCGCCTGTAGGGGGGCAATGGGATGGATGGAGGGGGGTGGGGACACGCGGGCGGGAGGGGGGGGACACGGGCATGGGGGGGGACACGGGCATGGGGAGAGGGGCACAGACGGGGGGAGCAGACGTGGGGGGGGACAGACGTGGGGGGGTCATGGGCGTGGGGAGGGACACGGGCGTGGGGGGGGGGACACAGGCGTGGGGGGAGCAGACGTGGGGGGGGACACGGACGTGGGGGGGGGACACGGATATGGGGAGAGGGGCACAGACGTGGGGGGAGCAGACGTGGGGGGGGACAGACGTGGGGGGGGACACGGGCATGGGGGGGGGCACAGACGTGGGGGGGGGCGGACGTGGGGGGGGACACAGACGTGGGGGGAGCAGACGTGGGGGGGGACAGGGACATGGGGAGGGGACAGGGACATGGGGAGGGGACACGGACGTGGGGGGGGGACACGTGCATGGGGGGGGGCACAGACGTGGGGGGGGCAGACGTGGGGGGGACACGGACGTGGGGGGGGACACGGACGTGGGGGGAGCAGACGTGGGGGGGGACAGGGACATGGGGAGGGGACAGGGACATGGGGGGGACACGGACATGGGGGGGGACACGGGCATGGGGGGGGGACACGGGCATGGGGGGGGGGACATGGACGTGGGGGGGACACGGACGTGGGGGGGGGACACAGATGCGGGGGGGGGACACGGACATGGGGAGAGGGGCACAGACGGGGGGGACAGATGGGGGGGGACAGACGTGGGGGGAGGGGGACAGGTGGGGGGGACACGGACATGGGGGGGGAAACAGACGTGGGGGGGGGACACACAGATGTGGAGGGACACAGACATGGGGGGGACACAAACATGGGGGGAAGGGCACAGATGTGGGGGGGGGCTATGGACGTGGGGGGGGGAAACGGATGCTCGGGGGGACACGGACATGGGGGGGGACACACGGACATGGGGGGGGACACACGGACATGGGGGGGGACACGGACATGGGGGGGGCATGGATGTGGGGGGGGACACACAGATGGGGATGGGGACACATTGGGGACACATGGACAGGGATGGGGACACTTTGGGGACACACAGACGGGGATGGGGACGCATTGGGGACACACAGACACAGATGGGGACACACGGATCGGGATGGGGACACTTTGGGGTCACATGGATGGGGATGGGGACACGTTGGGGACACACGGACAGGGATGGGGACACTTTGGGGACACACAGACGGGGATGGGGACACGTTGGGGACACACAGACGGGGATGGGGACACTTTGGGGTCACACAGATGGGGATGGGGATGCATTGGGGACACACAGACGGGGATGGGGTCGCACTGATGGCGATGGGGACACTTTGGGGACACACAGACGGGGATGGGGACACTTTGGGGTCACACAGACGGGGATGGGGACACTTTGGGGACACACGGATGGGGATGGGGACGCGTTGGGGACACACAGACGGGGATGGGGACACTCGGATCGGGATGGGGACACTTGGGGACACACAGATGGGGACAGGGACATGTTGGGGACACATGGATGGGGATGGGGACACTTTGGGGTCACATGGATGGGGATGGGGACACGTTGGGGTCACATGGATGGGGATGGGGACACTTTGGGGACACACAGATGGGGATGGGAACGCATTGGGGACACACAGACGGGGCTGGGGTCACTTTGGGGACACACAGACACAGATGGGGACACACGGTTCAGGATGGGGACACTTTGGGGTCACATGGATGGGGCTGGGGACACATTGGGGACACACGGACAGGGATGAGGACACTTTGGGGTCACACAGATGGGGATGGGGACGCGTTGGGGACACACAGATGGGGATGGGGACACTTTGGGGACACACAGACGGGGATGGGGACACTTTGGGGACACACAGACGGGGATGGGGACGCGTTGGGGACACACAGATGGGGATGGGATGACACGGACAGGGATGGGGACACACGGATCGGGATGGGGACACGTTGGGGACACACGGATGGGGATGGGGACACGTTGGGGACACACGGATGGGGATGGGGACACGTTGGGGACACACGGATGGGGATGGGGACACTTTGGGGTCGCAGAGATGGGGATGGGGACAATTTGGGGACACACAGACGGGGATGGGGTCACACAGATGGGGATGGGGACACACAGATGGGGACGGGGACACTTTGGGGTCACACAGATGGGGATGGGGACGCGTTGGGGACACATGGATGGGGCTGGGGACACGTTGGGGACACACGGACAGGGATGAGGACACTTTGGGGTCACACAGATGGGGATGGGGACGCGTTGGGGACACACAGATGGGGATGGGGACGCGTTGGGGACACACAGACGGGGATGGGGACGCGTTGGGGACACACAGACGGGGATGGGATGACACGGACAGGGATGGGGACACACGGATCGGGATGGGGACACTTTGGGGTCACACAGATGGGGATGGGGACGCGTTGGGGACACATGGATGGGGATGGGGACGCATTGGGGACACATGGACAGGGATGGGGACACTTTGGGGACACACAGATGGGGATGGGAACGCATTGGGGACACACAGACGGGGCTGGGGTCACTTTGGGGACACACAGACACAGATGGGGACACACGGATCAGGATGGGGACACTTTGGGGTCACATGGATGGGGCTGGGGACACGTTGGGGACACACGGATGGGGATGGGGACACCTTGGGGTCACAGAGATGGGGATGGGGAGACTTTGGGGACACAGAGATGGGGATGGGGACACTTTGGGGTCGCAGAGATGGGGATGGGGACAATTTGGGGACACATAGACGGGGATGGGGTCACACAGATGGGGATGGGGACACTTTGGGGTCGCAGAGATGGGGATGGGGACAATTTGGGGACACATAGACGGGGATGGGGTCACACAGATGGGGATGGGGACACTTTGGGGTCGCAGAGATGGGGATGGGGACGCGTTGGGGACACACAGACACGGATGGGGACACACGGACGGGGCTGGGGGACACAATGGGGCCACGTTGTGGATATGGGGACATGTGGGGCGCAGTGGGGCCGCACCGAGCAGTGCCTGCAGGCTGTAGAAGGCGATCCCAATGACGCTGTTGGGGACGTTGATGGCACTGTCCCGACCCACAACCGCCTCCAGCAGCCCCAAACCGCGGCCCCACCTATGGGATACACCCCACTGAGACCCACGGGGACCACATACCGCCCCATAGAGACCCCAAAACCGCCCCACAGAGACCCCAAAGCCGCCCCACAGAGACCCACCATCTCAATGAGATCCCAATGACCCCAAAACCGCCCCATAGAGGCCCCAACATTGCCCCACAGAGACCCCAAATCCGCCCCACAGAGACCCACCATCTCAATTAGATCCCAGTGACCCCAAAACTGCCCCATACAGACCCCAAAACTGCCCCACAGAGACCCCAAATCCGCCCCACAGAGACCCACCATCTCAATTAGATCCCAGTGACCCCAAAACCGCCCCATACAGACCCCAAAACTGCCCCACAGAGACCCCAAATCCGCCCCACAAAGACCCACCATCTCAATGGGATCCCAATGACCCCAAAACCGCCCCATAGAGGCCCCAACATTGCCCCACAAAGACCCCAAAGCCGCCCCACAGAGACCCACCATCTCAATGGGATCCCAATGACCCCAAAACCGCCCCATAGAGGCCCCAACATTGCCCCACAAAGACCCCAAAGCCGCCCCACAAAGACCCACCATCTCAATGGGATCCCAATGGCCCTAAAACTGCCCCATAGAGACCCCAAAACCACCCCACAGAGACCCACCATCTCAATGAGATCCCAATGGCCCCAAAATCACCCCATAGAGACCCCAAAACCGCCCCACAGAGACCCCAAAACCGCCCCACAGAGACCCACCGTCTCAATTAGATCCCAATGACCCCAAAACCACCCCATACAGACCCCAAAATTGCCCCACAGAGACCCCAAAACCGCCCCACAGAGACCCACCATCTCAATGGGATCCCAATGACCCAAAAACCGCCCCATAGAGACCCCAAAATTGCCCCACAGAGACCCCAAAACCGCCCCACAGAGACCCACCTTCTCAATGGGATCCCACTGACCCCAAAACCGACCCGTAGAGACCCCAAAATTGCCCCACAGAGACCCCAAAACTGCCCCACAGAGACCCACCATCTCAATTAGATCCCAATGACCCCAAAACCGCCCCAAAGAGACCCCAAAACTACCCCACAGAGACCCCAAAACCGCCCCACAGAGACCCACCATCTCAATGGGACCCCAATGATCCCAAAACCGCCCCACAGAGACCCCAAAACCGCCCCAATGGGGATCCCACTGACCCCAAAACTGCCCCACAGAGACCCCAAAACCACCCCACAGAGACCCACTGCCCCAATGGGGATCCCAGTAACCCCCAAACTACCCCACAGAGACCCCAAAACTGCCCCAGAGACCCCAAAACCACCCCACAGAGACCCCAAAACTGCCCCAGAGACCCCAAAACCACCCCACAGAGACCCCAAAACTGCCCGAACAGGATCCCAGTGACCCCAAAACTGCCCCACAGAGACCCCAAAACCACCCCACAGAGACCCACTGCCCCAATGGGGATCCCAGTAACCCCCAAACTACCCCACAGAGACCCCAAAACTGCCCCAGAGACCCCAAAACCACCCCACAGAGACCCCAAAACTGCCCGAACAGGATCCCAGTGACCCCCAAACTGCCCCACAGATATCCCAAAACCGCCCCACAGAGACCCACTGCCCCAATGGGGATCCCAGTGACCCCCAAACTGCCCCACAGAGACCCCCAACCCCCCCCCCCCAAATAACCAATTGCTCCACCCATGCCCACATAAGGGAACACTGCCACCAAGCCCCGCCCCCAACTAAAGCCCCGCCCCTCCACAAGCCCCGCCCCTGACCAATCACGGTCCGCACTCCAAACCCCGCCCCCATTCCAAGCCCCATCCCCGACCAATCACGGTCTGCATTCCAAGCCCCGCCCCTCACAAGCCCCGCCCCCATTCCAAACCCGTCCCTTCAGAAGCCCCGCCCCCGACCAATCACTCTCCGCATTCCAAGCCACGCCCCTTCAGAAGCCCCGCCCCTTGCCCAATCACGATCCGCATTCCAAGCCCCGCCCCTTCCCAAGCCCCTCCCCGCGACCAATCAGGGCCGGCGCTCCAAGCCCCGCCCCCCCTCGCAGGCCCCGCCCCCGCCACGTGGCGCCCCGTCGCCGTGCAGCGCAGCGCGGCGCAAAGCAAACTGTGATGCAACGCGACCCCCACAGCGATGTTTGCACCGCGCGGCACTTTGCAAAGCCCCGCAAGCTGCTCTGCAACCCTCCGCTATGCCAATGCAAACCCCGTGCAACGCCACCCCCACTGAAAACCCCGTGCAATCCCCAACGCAATGCGAAGGAAACAAAGCAAACCCCTATGCAGTGCAAAGCCCTACCGCGACCCGACCCCCCCGTGCAATGTGATGCAATGCAATTCAATGCAGACCCCGAATGCAATGCAATGCAAACCCCAATGCAAAGAAATCCCCAAAGGAATGCAATGCAATGCAACCCCCCAATGCAATGCAATGCAATGCAATGCAATGCAATGCAATGCAACCCCCCCAAAGGAATGCAATGCAATGCAACCCCCCCAATGCAATGCAATTGAATGCAACCCCCCAGTGCAATGCAATGCAATGCAATGCAATGAAATGCAATGCAATGGAACCCCTAATGCAACTGAAACCCTATTGCAAAGCAAGCCCCAACGCAAAGCAACCCTCCCCGTTTGCAATGCAAAGCAAAGCAAAGCAAAGCAACCCCTCCTTGCAATGCAATGCAAAGCAAAACCCCCTTGCAACGGAACACCCAATGGGACGCAAAGCCCAACGGGCTGCACGGCAGCTCCTATTGCAAACCCAGTAACAACGCAACGCAATGCAACGCAAAGCAGCCCCCAAAAGCAACGCAGAGCGATCCCCCATTGCAAAGCGACCCCTATTGCAAAGCGGAACCCTATTGCAAAGCGGAACCCGATTGCAAAGCGATCCCCTATTGCAAAGCGGAACCCCATTGCAAAGCGGAACCCTATTGCAAAGCGAAACCCTATTGCGATGCAAAACCCAATTGCAAAGCGACCCCTATTGCAAAGCGACCCCTATTGCAAAGCGAAACCCAATTGCAAAGCGACCCCTATTGCAAAGCGACCCCTATTGCAAAGCGAAACCCCATTGCGATGCGATCCCCCGTTGCGATGCAGACCGCCGTGCATTGCGCAACCCCCTCCCCTCCCTCCCACCCTCCCTCCCTCCCTCCCTCCCTCCCCCCCCCCCACCCCCCCGGCACCTGGAGGCGAAGACGCGCGTGCACGACACGCTGGGCCCGAGGTCGCAGCTCGCGCGGTACGTGGGGTCCCTCTCGTGCGCGCGCTCCACGTGCAGCGCGTACCCCGCCAGCGCCAACCCCACCGCGCACAACGCCGCGCGCGCCGCCATCACTCCGCCCACCGCGCCAAAATGCCCCGCCCACCGCGCGCCCCCCCAAAAAGCCACGCCCACCGCCCCCCCCCCTCCCCCCCAAAAAACACCCTCGGCGCGCCAAAACCCCGCCCGGCGCGCCAAAAAAACCACGCCCGGCGCGCCAAAACTCCGCCCGGCGCGCCAAAACCCCGCCCGGCGCGCCAAAACTCCTCCCTTCGCGCCAAAACCCCGCCCAGCGCGCCAAAACCACGCGCTGGCCCCGCCCACCTCCGCCACGCCCCCGAGCTCCCATTGGTCCGCAGAGCTCTCAGCCCCCATTGGAAGGGAGCGGAAGTCGCTGTGGGCGGGACCGGATGTGGTGGGCGACGGGAGCGGAAGTCGTCGCGGGGGGTGATGGGGGATGGAGTCCTATTGGGCTTAATGGGGGGGTCTCAAATTTGAGGCGTTGGAGGGGGGGGCAAATCCCAATATTTCAGTCCCGTTTATGGGGAGAAACCCCATTTTTGGGGTCTCATTTTGGGGGGAGAAGCCCCAATATTGGGGTCTCATTTGGGGGGAGAAACCCCAATTTTGGGGTCCCATTTGGAGGGAGAAACCCCAATTTTTTGGTACCATTTTGGGGGAGAAACCCCAATTTTGTGGTCTCATTTTGTGGGCAGAAACCCCAATATTTGGGTCTTCATTTTAGGGGAGAAACCCCAATTTTTGGCTCTCACTTTGGGGAAGAAGCCCCAATTTTGGGGTCTCACTTTGGGGGGAGAAACCCCAATTTTGGGTCTTCATTTTGGCGGCAGAAACCCCAATTTTGGGGCCCCATTTTGGGGGAGAAACCCCAATCTTGGGGTCCCATTTGGGGGAAAGACCCCAATTTCAGGGTCTCATTTTGGGGGGAGTAATCCCAATTTTGGGGTCTCATTTTGTGGGCAGAAACCCCAATTTTGGGGTCCCATTTTGGGTTGAGAAACCCCATTTTTGGGTCTCATTTGGAGGAGAAACCCCAATTTTTGGCTCTCACTTTGGTGGAGAAGCCCCAATTTTGGGGTCCCATTTGGGGGAGAAACCCCAATTTTGGGTCTTCATTTTGGCGGCAGAAACCCCAATTTTGGGGTCCCATTTTGGGGGAGAAACCCCAATATTTGGGGTCCCATTTTGGGGTGATAAACCCCAATTTGGGGGTCTCATTCTGGGGGAGAAACCCCATTTTGGGGTCTCATTTTGGGGGCAGAAACCCCAATTTTTGGCTCTCACTTTGGTGGAGAAGCCCCAATTTTGGGGTCTCATTTTGTGGGCAGAAACCCCAATTTTGGGGTCTCATTTTGGGGTGAGAAACCCCAATCTTTGAGCCCTCACTTTTGGGGAACCCCCCCCACCCCCCCCTCCCCCCCCCCCACCCCCAATAACGTCATCCAACCCCTCCAACAGCCCTCACTTTGGGGTCCCCCCCCCTCCCCCTCCCCCAAAACCTCCACCCCCTCCTTTTTGGGGTAACCCCCCCCCTAAACCCCCCCCATCCCCCACCCCCCCCCATCCCCCCCCTTTTTTTTTCCCCTCCAAGAAGGAACACCCCATAACCGCAACCCGGGTGTGGCAATGAAGGGCTGGATGATGTCACCCCTCAAACGCCGTCACCCCATTTCCCCTCCCCGCACCCCCAAAACCCCATCCCTCCCCCCATCCCCCCCCCCCCCCATCCCCCACTTCCCCTGCAGCGGGGTCGGATTTAGGATCCGTGCTGTGGAACGGCGACGGACGGACGGACAGACAGACGGACGGACATACAGACAGACAGACAGACATACAGACATACAGACATACAGACAGACGGACAGACGGACGGACGGACGGAGCCCTTCCATGGCCACGCACGGCCCGAAGCTCCTCTGCGTACCTCCGTGGGTCGCCGCCCTCCTCCTGTGGGGTGAGGGGAACCCGTGGGGACCCCGAGGGGACGGGGGGGGGGGGGGGGGTTGAAAAGGGGGGGGTCTTATGGGGGGGGAGGGGTCCTATGGGGGTCCTATGGGGGTCCCTGGGGGAGTGGGGGGTCCTATGGGGGTCCTATGGGGGTCCCTAAGGGGGAGGGGGGGGTCCTATGGGGGTCCTATGGGGGTCCCTAAGGGGGAGGGGGGGGTCCTATGGGGGTCCTATGGGGGTCCCTAAGGGGGAGGGGGGACCTATGGGGGTCCTATGGGGGTCCCTAAGGGGGAGGGGGGGTCCTATGGGGGTCCTATGGGGGTCCCTGGGGGAGGGGGGTGAAAGGGGGGGGGAGGGGTCCTATGGGGGTCCTATGGGGGTCCCTAAGGGGGAGGGGGGGGTCCTATGGGGGTCCTATGGGGGAGGGGGGTCCTATGGGAGTCCCTGAGGGGGAGTGGGGGGTCCTATGGGGGTCCTATGGGGGTCCCTGGGGGAGGGGGGCGAAAGGGGGGGGGAGGGGTCCTATGGGGGTCCTATGGGGGTCCCTAAGGGGGAGGGGGGGGTCCTATGGGGGTCCTATGGGGGTCCCTAAGGGGGAGGGGGGGGGTCCTATGGGGTCCTATGGGGGTCCCTAAGGGGGAGGGGGGGGGTCCTATGGGGGTCCTATGGGGGTCCCTGGGGGAGTGGGGGGTCCTATGGGGGTCCCTAAGGGGGAGGGGGGGGTCCTATGGGGGTCCTATGGGAGTCCCTAAGGGGGAGGGGGGGGTCCTATGGGGGTCCTATGGGGGAGGGGGGTCCTATGGGAGTCCCTGAGGGGGAGTGGGGGGTCCTATGGGGGTCCCTAAGGGGAAGGGGGGGACCTATGGGGGTCCTATGGGGGTCCCTGGGGGAGTGGGGGGTCCTATGGGGGTCCCTAAGGGGGAGGGGGGGGGTCGTATGGGGGTCCTATGGGGGTCCCTGGGGGAGGGGGGTGAAAGGGGGGGAAGGGGTCCTATGGGGTCCCTAAGGGGGAGTGGGGGGTCCTATGGGGTTCCTATGGGGGTCCCTAAGGGGGAGGGGGGACCTATGGGGGTCCTATGGGGGTCCCTAAGGGGGAGGGGGGGGTCCTATGGGGGTCCTATGGGGGTCCCTAAGGGGGAGTGGGGGGTCCTATGGGGGTCCTATGGGGGTCCCTGGGGGAGTGGGGGGTCCTATGGGGGTCCCTGAGGGGGAGGGGGGGGTCGTATGGGGGTCCTATGGGGGTCCCTGGGGGAGGGGGGTGAAAGGGGGGGGAGGGGTCCTATGGGGGTCCTATGGGGGTCCCTAAGGGGGAGGGGGGGGTCCTATGGGGGTCCTATGGGGGAGGGGGGTCCTATGGGAGTCCCTGAGGGGGAGTGGGGGGTCCTATGGGGGTCCTATGGGGGTCCCTAAGGGGAAGGGGGGAGTCCTATGGGGGTCCTATGGGGGTCCCTGGGGGAGTGGGGGGTCCTATGGGGGAGGGGGGTCCTATGGGAGTCCCTGAGGGGGAGTGGGGGGTCCTATGGGAGTCCTATGGGGGTCCCTAAGGGGGAGTGGGGGGTCCTATGGGGGTCCTATGGGGGTCCCTGGGGGAGTGGGGGGTCCTATGGGGGTCCCTGAGGGGGAGGGGGGGGTCGTATGGGGGTCCTATGGGGGTCCCTGGGGGAGGGGGGTGAAAGGGGGGGGGAGGGGTCCTATGGGGGTCCTATGGGGGTCCCTAAGGGGGAGGGGGGACCTATGGGGGTCCTATGGGGGTCCCTAAGGGGGAGGGGGGACCTATGGGGGTCCTATGGGGGTCCCTAAGGGGGAGGGGGGGTCCTATGGGGGTCCTATGGGGGTCCCTGGGGGAGGGGGGCGAAAGGGGGGGAAGGGGTCCTATGGGGTCCCTAAGGGGGGGGGGGGGGTCCTATGGGGGTCCCTGGGGGAGGGGGGGGAAAGGGGGGGGAGGGGTCCTATGGGGGTCCTATGGGGGTCCCTAAGGGGGAGGGGGGGGGTCCTATGGGGGTCCTATGGGGGTCCCTAAGGGGGAGGGGGGGGTCCTATGGGGGTCCTATGGGGGTCCCTGGGGGAGGGGGGCGAAAGGGGGGGGAGGGGTCCTATGGGGGTCCCTAAGGGGGAGGGGGGGGTCCTATGGGGGTCCCTAAGGGGGAGGGGGGACCTATGGGGGTCCTATGGGGGTCCCTAAGGGGGAGGGGGGGTCCTATGGGGGTCCTATGGGGGAGGGGGGGTCCTATGGGAGTCCCTGAGGGGGAGTGGGGGGTCCTATGGGGGTCCTATGGGGTCCCTGAGGGAGGTGGTGAAAGGGGGGGGGGGGTGAAAGGGGGGAGGGGGGAGGGGTCCTATGGGGGTCCCTGAGGGGGAGGGAGGTCCTATGGGGGTCTTATGGGGGTCCCTGAGGGAGGGGGGCGAAAGGGGGAGGGGGGGTCCTATGGGGGTCCCTGGGGGGTGGGGGGGTCCTATGGGGGTCCCTGAGGGGGAGTGGGGGGTCCTATGGGGGTCACTAAGGGGGAGGGGGGGGTCCTATGGGGGTCACTAAAGGGGAGGGGGGTCCTATGGGGGTCCTATGGGGGTCCCTGAGGGGGAGTGGGGGGTCCTATGGGGGTCACTAAGGGGGAGGGGGGTCCTATGGGGGTCCTATGGGGGTCACTAAGGGGGAGGGGGGGGTCCTATGGGGGTCACTAAGGGGGAGGGGGGTCCTATGGGGGTCCTATGGGGGTCCCTGGGGGAGTGGGGGGTCCTATGGGGGTCCTATGGGGGTCTCTAAGGGGGGGGGGGGGGGGGGGGGCCTATGGGGGTCCCTGGGGGGGAGGGGGGGTCCTACTGGGGTCCCTGAGGGAGGGGGGCGAAAGGGGGGGAGGGGTCCTATGGGGGTCCCTAACGGGGGGGGCGAAAAGGGGGGGTCTTATGGGGGGGGAGGGGGGGGAGGGGTCCTATGGGGGTCTCTAAGGGGGAGTGGGGGGTCCTATGGGGGTCCTATGGGGGTCCCTGAGGGGGAGGGGAGTCCTATGGGAGTCCCTGATGGGGGGGGGGGGGGGGGGTCCTATGGGGGTCCCTAAGAGGGAGTGGGGGGTCCTATGGGGGTCCTATGGGGGTCCCTAAGGGGGGGGGGGTCCTATGGGGGTCCCTAAGGGGGAGGGGACCCCAATATTTCCCCAGAACCCCCCAACGTCCCCCCCAAGGCCCCCCCAGTGCCCCCAGGACCCCCCAGTGTCCTCAAAGTGACCCCAATATCCCCCCCAATATCCCCCCCCAGAACCCCCCAATGCCCCCCCAGGGCCCCCCCAGTGCCCCCAGGACCCCCGAATGTCCCTAAAGTGACCCCAATATCCCCCCCAAACCCCCCACTGCCCCCCCAGGACCCCCTAATGTCCCCAAAGGGACCCCAATATCCCCCCAGAACACCCCAGTGTCCCCCCCAAGGCCCCCCCAATGGCCCCAGGACCCCCCAATGTCCCCAAAGGGACCCCAATATCCCCCCCAGAATACCCCAATATCCCCCCCAGAACCCCCCAATGTCCCCAAAGGCACCCCAATATCCCCCCAGAACCCCCCAATGTCCCCCCCAAAGCCCCCCCAATGTCCCCAAAGGGACCCCAATATCCCCCCCAGAACCCCTCACTGCCCCCCCCAGGACCCCCCAATGTCCCCAAAGGGACCCCAATATCCCCCCAGAACCCCCAAATGTCCCCGAAGGGACCCCAATATCCCCCCAAAACACCCCAATGTCCCCCCCAAGGCCCCCCCAATGCCCCCAGGACCCCCAAATGTCCCCAAAGGGACCCCAATATCCCCCCCAGGACCCCCTAATGTCCCCAAAGGGACCCCAATATCCCCCCAGAACTCCCAAATGTCCCCGAAGGGACCCCAATATCCCCCCAGAACCCCCCAATGTCCCCCCCAAAGCCCCCCCAATGTCCCCAAAGGGACCCCAATATCCCCCCCAGAACCCCTCACTGCCCCCCCCAGGACCCCCCAATGTCCCCAAAGGGACCCCAATATCCCCCCAGAACACCCCAATGTCCCCCCCAAGGCCCCCCCAATGCCCCCAGGACCCCCCAATGTCCCCAAAGGGACCCCAATATCCCCCCAGAACCCCCAAATGTCCCCGAAGGGACCCCAATATCCCCCCCAGGACCCCCCAGTGTCCCCAAAGTGACCCCAATATCCCCCCCAGAACCCCCCACTGCCCCCCAGGACCCCTCAACGTCCCCAAAGGGACCCCAATATCCCCCCCAGAACCCCCCAATGCCCCCCCAATGCCCCCCCAGTGCCCCCTGGACCCCCCTAATGTCCCCAAAGGGACCCCAATATCCCCCCAGAACCCCCAAATGTCCCCAAAGGGACCCCAATATCCCCCCAGAACACCCCAATGTCCCCCCCAAGGCCCCCCCAATGCCCCCAGGACCCCCCAATGTCCCCAAAGGGACCCCAATATCCCCCCAGAACCCCAAAATGTCCCCGAAGGGACCCCAATATCCCCCCCAGAACCCCCCACTGCCCCCCCCACTGCCCCCCCAATGCCCCTAGGACCCCCCAATGTCCCCAAAGGGACCCCAATGCCCCCCAGGGCCCCCCCAGTGCCCCCAGGACCCCAGAATGTCCCTAAAAGGACCCCAATATCCCCCCCAAAACCCCCCAAAGCCCCCCCACTGCCGCACCAGGACCCCCCAATGTCCCCAAAGGGACCCCAATATCCCCCCCAGAACCCCCCACTGCCCCCCCAGGGCCCCCCAATGTCCCCGAGGGGACCCCATTATCCCCCCCCCAACCCCCCCCCCCCAATGCCCCCATGAGGACAGACAGACAGACAGACAGACAGAGGGACGCTGTGCGTCCACCCCGACCGGTCCGACAGGAAATTCGGGCGTCCCAACCCCAAAAACACAGCGCCTATGGGGCCGGATGGGGGCGGCGCACCTTTGGGGTCCCATTTAGGGGGCGGGGGGGGGAGGGGGGGGGTCCTCCGTTCGGTGTCCCCCCCAAATTGGGGTCATAACCCCTCCTATCCCCCCCCTATAGGCGCATACGTTTGGGCTGTTCCCTCCGGCCCAGGTAAGGGGGGGGAACCCCAATATCGGGGTCCTCATTTTTGGGGTGAAAAGCTCCCATATTGGGGTCCTTCGGGGGGGGAGGAGGGGGGAGAAACGGGGAAAAACCCATTTTGGGGGGGGGAGAAAGGCCAATATTGGGGTCCTTTGGGGTGAAAATGACAATGTTTGGTTCAAATCTGGGGGGGAGAACCCCAAAATCTGTGCCCCTTTTTTTGGGGGGGGGAACCCCAATATCGGGGTCTTCGTTTTTGGGGTGAAAAGCACCAATATTGGGGTCCTTCGGGTGGGGGGGGGGAGAAATGGGGGGAGGAAATCCCACTATTTCAGGCCAGTTTTGGGGGGGGGGGAACCCCCCAATATTGGGGTCCATTTTGGGGGGGAAAGTTCCGATGTTGGGGGTTCGTATTTGGGGTGGGAAAAACCCCATATGGGGGTATGGAAGGGGTTGAGGAACTCGAGGCTCATTTTGGGGAGAACCCCCCCCCAATATTTAGGTCCAATTTTGGGGGGGGGCGGGGGGGGGACGGACCTCAATATTGGGGTCTTCGCTTTTGGGGTGCGGGGATTGTAGGGTGACCAAAAGCCACCCCGAACCGTTGGCCCCATAACGCCCCCGAACCCCATCACGGTGTTGCAAACCTTTCCTTCCTGGTGTCACAACAGCGGAACGCAATGGGGGGATATGGGGTGGAGGAGGGGGGGGGGGGTTGGGGGGTGTCACCCCTTTCCTGACCCCATAACAAAGAGGCTCTTCGGGGTGGGTTTGGGGTGGGTTTGGGGTGGATTTGGGGGGGGGTTGAGGGTCTATGGGGTGGATTTGGGATGGCTTTGGGGTGGCTTTGGGGCTCTTTGGGGTGGATTTGGGGCTCTTTGGGGCTCTGGGGGGTGGAATTGGGGTGGGTTTGGGGTGGATTTGGGGCTCTTTGGGGTGGAATTGGGATGGCTTTGGGGCTCTTTGGGGTGGATGTGGGGCTCTTTGGGGCTCTTTGGGGTGGATTTGGGGTGGAATTGGGGTGGATTTGGGGCTCTTTGGAGTGGATTTGGGGCTCTTTGGGGCTCTTTGTGGTGGATTTGGGCTCTTGGGGACTCTTTGGGGTGGCTTTGGGGCTCTTTGGGGTGGATTTGGGGTGTCCTTGGGGTGTATTTGGGCTCTTTGGGGTGTCTTTGTGGTGTATTTGGACTCTTCAGGGCTCTTTGGGGTGGCTTTGGGGTGGCTTTGTGGTGTATTTGGACTCTTTGGGGTGTCTTTGTGGTGTATTTGGGCTCTTGGGGGCTCTTTGGGGGGGCTTTGGGGCTCTTTGGGGTGGATTTGGGGTGGATTTTGGGCTCTTGGGCTCACAAAGTGGGGCTGTGGGGGAGGGGGCGGGGGGCAGTTACACCCCAATATCCCATAGAGCTCGAATGTGGACAACAACACGATCGGGGTCGCGTGGTGGGGGGCAGCGCCGCCCGCCCCGGGGAATGGCCGTGGCAGGTCAGCCTCCAGCTATGGGGTCAGCATTTCTGTGGGGGAACCCTCGTCGCCCCACAGTGGGTCCTATCGGCGGCTCACTGCTTCCAAGGGTGAGTTCTGGGGGTGACCCGACCCGAAACTGGGGGGTTTGGGGAGGTGGGGGGGGGAGGGGGGGAGGAAAGGGGGTGATTGGTTTCCATGATCCCATTGGGAAGTCTTTGGGATACCCTTCGTGGACCCTCGTTGAGCTTTTTGGGTCGCTTAGAACCTCACTGGGCCACCCAGATCCCTGTTGGGTCGTCTAGAACCTCACTGGGTCATCTAGAACCTCTTTGGGTAATCTAGAACCTCACTGGGTCATCCAGAACCTCTTTGGGACACCTAGAACCTCTTTGGGTCATCTAGAACCTCAATGGGACATCTAGAACCTCATTGGGTCATCCAGATCCCCATTGGGCCACCTAGAACTCGATTAGGCCACCCAGAACCTCACTGGGCCACCCAGATCAATATTAGGTCATCTAGAACCTCTTTGGGTCATCCAGATCCCCATTGGGTCACCTAGAACTCGATTAGGCCACCCAGAACCTCACTGGGCCACGCAGATCAATATTAGATCATCTAGAACCTCTTTGGGTCATCCAGATCCCCATTGTGCCACCTAGAACACCATTAGGCTGCCCAGAACCTCACTGGGCCACCTAGATCCCTGTTAGGTCATCTAGAACCTCATTGGGTCATCTAGAACCTCTTTGGGTCATCCAGATCTCCATTGGGCCACCTAGAACTCGATTAGGCCACCCAGAACCTCACTGGGCCACCCAGATCCCTGTTGGGTCATCTAGAACCTCTTTGGGTCATCTAGATCCCCATTGCGCCACCTAGAACACTATTAGGCCACCCAGAACCTCACTGGGCCACCCAGGTCCCTGTTGGGTCATCTAGAACCTCTTTGGGTCATCTAGATCCCCATTGCGCCACCTAGAACACTATTAGGCCACCCAGAACCTCACTGGGCCACCCAGGTCCCTGTTAGGTCATCTAGAACCTCTTTGGGTCATCTAGAGCCTCACTGAGCCACCTAGATCCCCATTGGGGCACCTAGAACTCTATTAGGCCACCCAGAACCTCGCTGGGCCACACAGATCCCTCTTGGGTCATCTAGAACCTCTTTGGGTTGTCTAGAACCTCTTTGGGTCATCCAGATCCCCATTGGGCCACCTAGAACTCTATTAGGCCACCCAGAACCTCACTGGGCCACCTAGATCTCTGTTAGGTCATCTAGAACCCCATTGAGCCGTCCAGAACCCCACTGGGCCACCCCAAATCCTCACTGGGCCAACCAGAACTCGGTCGGGACACCCAGAACCCCATTGAGAAACCTAGAACCCTACAAGGCCCTCTAGAACCCCATGGAGCCACTCAGAACCCCACTGAGTCACCCCAAATCCTCACTGGGCCACCCAGAGCCCCATAGAGAAACCTAGAACCCTACGAGGCCCTCTAGAACCCCATGGGGCCACCCCAAATCCTCACTGGGCCACCCAGAACCCCATAGAGAAACCTAGAACCCTACAAGGCCCCCTAGAACCCCATGGGGCCACCCCAAATCCTCACTGGGCCACCCAGAACCCCATAGAGAAACCTAGAACCCTACGAGGCCCTCTAGAACCCCATGGGGCCACCCCAAACCCTCACTGGGCCACCTAGAAACCCTTTGAGAAACCTGGAACCCTACGAGGCCCTCTAGAACCCCATGGGGCCACCCCAAACCCTCACTGGGCCACCCAGAACCCCATAGAGAAACCTAGAACCCTATAAGGCCCTCTGGAACCCCATTGGGCCACCCCAAATCCTCACTGGGCCACCCAGAACCCCATAGAGAAACCTAGAACCCTACGAGGCCCTCTAGAACCCCATGGGGCCACCCCAAATCCTCACTGGGCCAACCAGAACTCGGTCGGGACACCCAGAACCCCATAGAGAAACCTAGAACCCTACGAGACCCTCTAGAACCCCATGGGGCCACTCAGAACCCCACTGAGTCACCCCAAATCCTCACTGGGCCACCCAGAGCCCCATAGAGAAACCTAGAACCCTACGAGGCCCTCTAGAACCCCATGGGGCCACCCCAAATCCTCACTGGGCCACCCAGAGCCCCATAGAGAAACCTAGAACCCTACGAGGCCCTCTGGAACCCCATTGGGCCACCCCAAATCCTCACTGGGGCCACCCAGAACCCCATTCTAGGCCCAGAACCTCACTGGGCCACCCAGAACCCGATCGGGACACCCAGAACCCCATTGAGAAACCTAGAACCCTATGAGGCCCTCTAGAACCCCACTGGGCCACCCAGAACCCCATAGGGCCACCCTAAATCCTCACTGGGCCACCCAGAACCCCATAGAGAAACCTAGAACCCTACGAGACCCACAGACTCCACCACCCCCAGGGATCCTTACCCCCCATAACCCCCCCTTAACCCCCCGGATCCCGACGTGACCCCAACATCCCATCCACCCCACAGCCCTAACGGGAGCAGAGCCGACCCTACAGCCTGGAGGGCGGTTGTGGGGCGGCTCCGACTTCGGGATTCCGGAGGTCAGGAGAGGGCGGTGACGGCCGTGGTGCTCCACGAGGGCTACCGGAGGGTGGAGGGCGGCCATGATTTGGCACTGATCCGCCTGGAGACCCCCGTGAGCCTCGGGAGCAGAGCGGGGATCATCTGCCTCCCCAAACCCCGATACCCCTTCGCCTTCGGGACCCCCTGTTGGATCACCGGCTGGGGGAACGTGGCGGAGAACGGTGAGAGCCCACGGCTTGGGATGGGCTGGGTGGGGGGCGTCGGGGTCCCACAGGGCTTCATTGGGGTCGTTGGGGTCCCACAGATCTTCATTGGGGTCATTGGGATCCCAGAGATGTTCATTGGGGCCGTTGGGATCCCATAGATATTCATTGGGGTCATTGGGATCCCAGAGATGTTCATTGGGGTCATTGGGATCCCATAGATATTCATTGGGGTCATTGGGATCCCAGAGATGTTCATTGGGGTCATTGGGATCCCATAGATTGGGATGGGGGGGTGGGGGGCGTCGGGGCCCCGCAGGGCTTCATTGGGGTCGTCGGGATCCCATTGATGTTCATTGGGGTCATTGGGATCCCATAGATTGGGATGGGGTGCTTGGAGGGCGTTGGGATCCCAGAGATTGGGATGGGGTGGGTGGGGGGCGTCGGGGTCCCGCAGATCTTCATTGGGGTTGTTGGGATCCCATTGATGTTCATTGGGGTCATTGGGATCCCAGAGATTGGGATGGGGTGGGTGGGGGGCGTCGGGGTCCCGCAGATCTTCATTGGGGTCGTCGGGATCCCATTGATGTTCATTGGGGTCGTTGGGATCCCATAGATTGGGATGGGGTGGGTGGGGGGCGTCGGGGTCCCACAGGGCTTCATTGGGGTCATTGGGATCCCATTGATGTTCATTGGGGTCATTGGGATCCCAGAGATGTTCATTGGGGCCGTTGGGATCCCATAGATATTCATTGGGGTCATTGGGATCCCAGAGATGTTCATTGGGGCCGTTGGGATCCCGTAGATATTCACTGGGGTCATTGGGATCCCATTGATGTTCATTGGGGTCATTGGGATCCCAGAGATTGGGATGGGGTGGGTGGGGGGCGTCGGGGTCCCGCAGGGCTTCATTGGGGTCGTTGGGATCCCACAGATCTTCATTGGGGTCATTGGGATCCCAGAGATGTTCATTGGGGCCGTTGGGATCCCATAGATATTCATTGGGGTCATTGGGATCCCAGAGATGTTCATTGGGGCCGTTGGGATCCCGTAGATATTCATTGGGGTCATTGGGATCCCATAGATGTTCATTGGGGTCATTGGGATCCCAGAGATTGGGATGGGGTGGGTGGGGGGCGTCGGGGTCCCGCAGGGCTTCATTGGGGTCGTTGGGATCCCACAGATCTTCATTGGGGTCATTGGGATCCCAGAGATGTTCACTGGGGCCGTTGGGATCCCATAGATATTCATTGGGGTCATTGGGATCCCAGAGATGTTCATTGGGGTCATTGGGATCCCATTGATGTTCATTGGGGTCGTTGGGATCCCATAGATTGGGATGGGGTGGGTGGGGGGCGTCGGGGTCCCACAGGGCTTCATTGGGGTCGTCGGGATCCCATTGATGTTCATTGGGGTCGTTGGGATCCCAGAGATGTTCATTGGGGCCGTTGGGATCCCATAGATATTCATTGGGGTCATTGGGATCCCAGAGATGTTCATTGGGGCCGTTGGGATCCCGTAGATATTCATTGGGGTCATTGGGATCCCATAGATGTTCATTGGGGTCATTGGGATCCCAGAGATTGGGATGGGGTGGGTGGGGGGCGTCGGGGTCCCGCAGGGCTTCATTGGGGTCGTTGGGATCCCACAGATCTTCATTGGGGTCATTGGGATCCCAGAGATGTTCATTGGGGCCGTTGGGATCCCATAGATATTCATTGGGGTCATTGGGATCCCATAGATTGGGATGAGGTGGGTGGGGGGCATTGGGATCCCACAGATCTTCATTGGGGTCGTTGGGATCCCAGAGATGTTCATTGGGGCCGTTGGGATCCCATAGATTGGGATGGGGTGGGTGGGGGGCGTCGGGGTCCCGCAGGGCTTCATTGGGGTCGTCGGGATCCCATTGATGTTCATTGGGGTGGTTGGGATCCCATTGATGTTCACTGGGGCCGTTGGGATCCCATAGATATTCATTGGGGTCATTGGGATCCCAGAGATGTTCATTGGGGTCATTGGGATCCCATTGATGTTCATTGGGGTCGTTGGGATCCCAGAGATTGGGATGGGGTGGGTGGGGGGCGTCGGGGTCCCGCAGATCTTCATTGGGGTCGTCGGGATCCCATTGATGTTCACTGGGGTCGTTGGGATCCCAGAGATGTTCATTGGGGCCGTTGGGATCCCATAGATATTCATTGGGGTCATTGGGATCCCAGAGATGTTCATTGGGGTCATTGGGATCCCATTGATGTTCATTGGGGTCGTTGGGATCCCATAGATTGGGATGGGGTGGGTGGGGGGCGTCGGGGTCCCGCAGATCTTCATTGGGGTCGTCGGGATCCCATTGATGTTCATTGGGGTCGTTGGGATCCCATAGATTGGGATGGGGTGGGTGGGGGGCGTCGGGGTCCCGCAGGTCTTCATTGGGGTCGTTGGGATCCCATAGATGGGGATGGGGTTAGTGGGGGGCATTGGGGTCCCGCAGATCTTCATTGGGGTCGTTGGGGTCCCATAGATATTCATTGGGGTCATTGGGATCCCAGAGATGTTCACTGGGGTTGTTGGGATCCCATAGATGTACATTGGGGTCGTTGGGGTCCCATAGAATGGGATGGGGTGGTTGGGGGTCATTGGGATCCCACAGCACCCCATAGGAGCCCCCCACAGCACCCCATAGGAGCACCCCATAGCACCCTACTGCAGCCCCACCCTACCCCATAGCCGCCCCACAGCAGCCCATAGCAGTGCCCCATAGCAGCGCCCCATAGCCCATAGCAGCACCCATAGCCCATAGCAGTCCCCATAGGCCCATAGCAGCCCCCACAGCCGCACCCCATAGCCCATAGCAGCCCCCATAGCCCATAGCAGTCCCCATAGCTGCACCCCATAGCCCATAGCAGCGCCCCATATCAGCCCCCATAGCCCATAGCCGCACCCCATAGGCCATATCAGTGCCCCATAGCCCATAGCAGTGACCCATATCCCATAGCAGCCCCCATAGCCGCACCCCATATCCCATACCAGTGCCCCACAGCCCATATCAGCCCCCACATCCCATATCAGCCCCCATAGCCGCATCCCATAGCCCATAGCAGCGCCCCATAGCAGCCCCCATAGCAGCGCCCCATAGCCCATAGCAGCCCCCATAGCCCATATCAACGCCCCATATCAGCGCCCCATAGCAGCTCCCATAGCCGCACCCCATAGGCCATATCAGCACCCCACGGCCCATAGCAGCACCCCATAGCCGCACCCCACAGCCCATAGCAGCACCCCATAGCAGCGCCCCATAGCCCATAGCAGCCCCCATATCCCATATCAGCGCCCCCATAGCCGCACCCCACAGCCCATATCAGTGCCCCATAGCCCACAGCAGCGCCCCATATCAGCCCCCATAGCCCATAGCAGCCCCCATAGCCGCGCCCCACAGCCCATATCAGCCCTTATATCCCGTATCAGCGCCCCATATCAGCGCCCCATATCCCATATCAGCCCCCATAGCCCATATCAGCCCCCATATCCCACATCAGCCCCCATAGCCGCACGCCACAGCCCATATCAGCGCCCCATAGCCCATATCAGCCCTCATATCCCATATCAGCCCCCATATCCCATAGCAGCACCCCATATCCCCTAGCAGCGCCCCATATCAGCCCCCATAGCCCATAGCAGCCCCCATAGCCGCACCCCACAGCCCAGAGCAGCGCCCCACAGCCCATATCAGTGCCCCATATCCCATATCAGCGCCCCATATCCCATATCAGCCCTCATAGCCGCACCCCACAGCCCATTGCAGCACCCCATATCCCATATCAGCCCCCATAGCCGCACCCCACAGCCCATAGCAGCGCCCCACAGCCCATATCAGCCCCCATATCCCATATCAGCGCCCCATATCCCATATCAGCCCCCATAGCCGCACCCCACAGCCCATATCAGTGCCCCACAGCCCATATCAGCCCCCATAGCCCATATCAGCCCCCATAGCCGCACCCCATAGGCCATAGCAGCACCCCATATCCCATATCAGCACCCCATATCCCATATCAGTGCCCCGTAGCCCACAGCAGCCCTCATATCAGCGCCCCATAGCCACACCCTATATCCCATATCAGCACCCCATATCCCATATCAGTGCCCCATAGCCCACAGCAGCCCCCATATCCCATATCAGCTCCCATAGCAGCACCCCATAGCCCATAGCAGCGCCCCACAGCCCATATCAGCGCCCCACAGCCCATATCAGCCCCCATAGCCGCACCCCACAGCCCATAGCAGCCCCCATATCCCATATCAGCTCCCATAGCAGCACCCCATAGCCCATAGCAGCGCCCCACAGCCCATATCAGCGCCCCACAGCCCATATCAGCCCCCATATCCCATAGCAGCCCCCATAGCCGCCCCCCATAGGCCATATCAGCGCCCCACAGCCCATATCAGCCCCCATAGCCCATAGCAGCCCCCATAGCCGCACCCCATAGGCCATATCAGCGCCCCATAGCAGCCCCCATAGCAGCCCCCATATCCCATATCAGCCCCCATAGCCGCACCCCACAGTCCATAGCAGCGCCCCATATCCCATATCAGCCCCATAGCCCATAGCAGCCCCCATATCCCATATCAGCCCCCATAGCCGCACCCCACAGCCCATAGCAGCGCCCCATATCCCATATCAGCCCCACAGTCCATATCAGCCCCCATATCCCATATCAGCCCCCATAGCCCATATCAGCCCCCATAGCCGCACCCCATAGGCC
Source organism: Gallus gallus (assembly GCF_016699485.2). Taxonomy (NCBI): domain Eukaryota; kingdom Metazoa; phylum Chordata; class Aves; order Galliformes; family Phasianidae; genus Gallus; species Gallus gallus. The sequence continues at coordinate 87,097 of NC_052567.1, read as the reverse complement.
ATAGCCGCACCCCATAGCCCATAGCAGCCCCCATATCCCATATCAGCCCCCATAGCCGCCCCCCATAGGCCATAGCCGCCCCCCACAGCCCGTATCAGCCCCCATAGCCGCCCCCCATAGGCCATATCAGAGCCCCACAGCCCATATCAGCCCCCATAGGCCATAGCAGCCCCCATAGCCGCACCCCATAGCCCATAGCAGCCCCCATATCCCATATCAGCCCCCATAGCCGCCCCCCATAGGCCATAGCCGCCCCCCACAGCCCGTATCAGCCCCCATAGGCCATAGCAGCCCCCATAGCCGCCCCCCATAGGCCATATCAGCGCCCCACAGCCCATATTGGCCCCCATAGCCCATAGCAGCCCCTATAGCCGCACCCCATAGCCCATATCAGCGCCCCATATCCCATATCAGCCCCCATAGCCACCCCCCATAGCCCATATCAGCACCCCATAGGCCATATCAGCGCCCCATAGCCCCCCCCCATAGCCCATAGCAGCCCCCATATCCCATATCAGCGCCCCATAGCCGCCCCCCATAGGCCATACCCGCCCCCCACAGCCCATATCAGCCCCCATAGCCCATAGCAGCCCCCATATCCCATATCAGCCCCCATAGCTGCCCCCCACAGCCCATATCAGCGCCCCACAGCCCGTATCAGCCCCCATATCCCATATCAGCCCCCATATCCCATATCAGCCCCCATAGCCGCACCCCATAGGCCATAGCCGCCCCCCACAGCCCATATCAGCCCCCATAGCCCATAGCAGCCCCCATAGCCACCCCCCATAGGCCATATCAGTGCCCCACAGCCCATATCAGCCCCCATAGGCCATAGCAGCCCCTATAGCTGCACCCCATAGCCCATATCAGCACCCCATATCCCATATCAGCGCCCCATAGCCCCCCCCCATAGCCCATAGCAGCCCCCATATCCCATATCAGCCCCCATAGCTGCACCCCATAGCCCATAGCAGCCCCCATAGGCCATAGCAGCCCCCATAGCCGCCCCCCATAGGCCATATCAGCGCCCCACAGCCCATATCAGCCCCCATAGGCCATAGCAGCGCCCCATAGCGCCGCCCCCCCCCTCCCCGCAGTGTCCCTCCCGGCCGATGAGCCCCTCCAAAAGGTGTCCCAGGACCTCCTGAGCCCCCCCATCTGCAACTGCCTCCACTCCAACCTGCGGCGCCGGGAGCTGATGAGGCCCGCGACCCCCGGCATGGTGTGCGCGGGGGGCAGCGCCGGGGGGAGGGGGGCGTGTCAGGTAATAAGGGGGGGGGGGGGGGGGGGATGGGGGGGATGGGGGGGATGGGGGGCGGGGGGCGTGTCAGGTAATGGGGGGGGTGGGGGGCAATGGGGGGATGGGGGGTTGTGGGGCAATGGGGTTATGGGGGGGGATGGGGGGGACGGGGGGCAATGGGGGGATGGGGAGATGGGGGGGATGGGGGGGGATGGGGGGATATGGGGGGCGGGGGGCGTGTCAGGTAATGGGGGGCATTGGGAGGATGGGGGGAATGGGGGGACATTGGGGGGATTGGGGGCAATAGGGGGATGGGGGGGATGGGGGGTGTGTCAGGTAATGGGGGGGGTGGGGGGAAGGGGGGGATGGGGGGGATGGGGGGAATGGGGAGATGGGGGCATTGGGGAGATGGGGGTATTGGGGGTATTTGGGGGGATGGGGGGCGGGGTTGTGTCAGGTAATGGGGGGGGCAATGGGGGGATTGGGGGGATGGGGGGCAATGGGGGGATGGGGATATTGAGGGGATGTGGGGGGGGGATATTGAGGGGATGTGGGGGGGATGGGGGCAATGGGGGGGTGGGGGGGTGGGGGGCGTGTCAGGTAATGGGGGGGGGATGGGGGGATGGGGGGGATGGGGAGGTGGGGGGGGATGGGGGGTTGGGGGTATTGGGGGGATGGGGGGGATGGAGGGGATGGGGGAGGATGGGGGGATGGAGGGGATGGGGGGGGATGGGGGGATATGGGGGGCGGGGGGCGTGTCAGGTAATGGGGGGGGTATGAGGGGGGTATGGAGGGGATGGGGGGGATGGGGAGGTGGGGGGGGTGGAGGATTTGGGGGGATGGGGGGGATGGGGGGTGTGTCAGGTAATGGGGGGGGTGGGGGGATGGGGGGCAATGGGGGGTGGGGGGGCATTGGGGGGATGGGGGGGATGAGGGGATGGGGAGGTGGGGGGGCATTGGGGGGATGGGGGGGATGGAGGGGATGGGGGGGGATGGGGGGATGGGGGGATATGGGGGGCGGGGGGCGTGTCAGGTAATGGGGGGGTGGGGGGGCATTGGGGGGATGGGGGGGATGGGGAGGTGGGGGGGGTGGAGGATTTGGGGGGATGGGGGGGATGGGGGGCGTGTCAGGTAATGGGGGGGTGGGGGGATGGGGGGGATGGGGGGCAATGGGGGGATGGGGGAGGATGGGGGGGGTGGGGGGGAAGGGGGGCAATAGGGGGATGGGGGAGTGGGGGGCAATGGGGTCATGGGGGGGCATTGGGGGGATGGGGGGATGGGAGACATTGGGGAGATGGGGGGGGATGGGGGGCATTATGGGGATGGGGGAGATGGGGGGCAATGGGGTCATGGGGGGGCATTGGGGGGATGGGGGGGAAGGGGGGGATTGGGGGGGATGGGGGTATTAGGGGGATGGGGGGGTGGGGGGATGGGGGGCAATGGGGGGATGGGGGGATATGGGGGGCGGGGGGCGTGTCAGGTAATGGGGGGGCATAGGGGGATGGGGAGAATGGGGGGATGGGGAGGTGGGGGGGTTCGGGGGGGATTGGGGGGAGGGGGGGGAGGGGGGGGATGGGGAGATGGGGGGGATGGGGGGCATTATGGGGATGGGGGTATTGGGGGGATGGGGGGGATGGGGAGGTGGGGGGGATGGGGGGGAAGGGGGTATTGGGGGGATGGGGGCATTGGGGTCTACGGGTCCCTGCGGGTCTCTATGGGGTCTCTATGGGGTCTCTGTGTGTCTCTATGGGTCTCTATGGGTCTCTATGTTCTGTATGGGTTCCTATGGGTTCCTGTGGGGCTCTATGAGTCTCCATGGGGTCTCTATGACTCTCTATGCTCTCTATGCCTCTCTATGGTCTCTATGACTCTCTATGGTCTCCATGGTCCCTCCGCCTCTCTATTGTTCCCTCCGCCTCTCTATGGTCCCTACGGCTCTCTATGGTCCCTCCGCCTCTCTATGGGTTCTATGACTCTCTATGGTCTCTATGGTCCCTCCGCCACTTTATGGTCTCTATGACTCTCTGTGGTCTATTAGGTCCCTCCACCTCTCTATGGTTCCCTACGCCTCTCTATGGTCCCTCCGCCTCTATATGGTCTCTACGGTCCCTCCGCCTCTCTACAGTTCCCTCTGCCTCTCTATGGTTCCCTCCCCTCTCTATGGTCTCTATGACTCTCTATGCTCTCTATGACTCTCTATGGTCTCTATGGTCCCTCCACCTCTCTATGGTCTCTATGACTCTCTATGGTCTCTATGGTCCCTCCGCCTCTCTATGGTCCCTCCGCCTCTCTATGGTCTCTATGGTCCCTCCACCTCTCTATGGTTCCCTCCACCTCTCTATGGTCCCTCTGCCTCTCTATGGTTCCCTACACCTCTCTATGGTTCCCCCCGCTACTCTATGGGCTCTATGACTCTCTATGGTCTCTATGGTTCCCTCCGCCTCTCTATGGTCTCTATGGTCCCTCCGTCTCTCTATGGTCCCTCCGCCTCTCTATGGTCTCTATGCTCTCTATGACTCTCTATGCTCTCTATGGTCCCTCCGCCTCTCTATGGTTCCCTACACCTCTCTATGGTTCCCCCCGCTACTCTATGGGCTCTATGACTCTCTATGGTCTCTATGGTTCCCTCCGCCTCTCTATGGTCTCTATGGTCCCTCCGCCTCTCTATGGTTCCCTCCGCCTCTCTATGGTCTCTATGGTTCCCTCTGCCTCTCTATGGTTCCTCCGCCTCTCTATGGTCCCTACACCTCTCTATGGTTCCCTCCGCCTCTCTACGATCCCTGCGCCACTCTATGGTCTCTATGACTCTCTATGGTCTCTATGGTCCCTCCACCTCTCTATGGTTCCCTCCGCCTCTCTATGGTCTCTATGGTCCCTACACCTCTCTATGGTTCCCTCTGCCTCTCTATGGTCTCTATGGTCCCTCCGCCTCTCTTTGGTTCCCTCCGCCTCTCTATGGTCTCTATGGTCCCTCCGCCTCTCTATGGTCCCTCCGCCTCTCTATGGTTCCCTCAGCGCTCCCTCACAGAGCGCCTCCATCCCTCCCCCCCCCCCCCCCCCCCCCCCCCCCCCCCCCCCCCAGGCGGACTCCGGCGGCCCGATTTCGTGCCTTTCGGGGGGCCGTTGGGTGCAGGCGGGGGTGCTGAGCTTCGCCGTGGGCTGCGGTCGGCCGAGCGGCCCCGTGTTGGCCACGGCGCTGGCGGAGCACGCCGGGTGGCTGCGGAAACACCTCCGGCCCTACGGGGCGTTCGTCGGGGCGACCACAGCGCCCCCACCCGGATTGGAGGACGGGAAGTGCGCCGGTGAGCGGCACGGGGGGCGGATCCCAACGGAGACTCGAAGCCCATTGGTGGCCCCATAGGGAACCCCAAAGCCCATTGGTGGCCCCATAGGGAACCCCAAAGCCCATTGGCGGCCCCATAGGGTACCCCAACGCCCATTGGTGGCCCCATACAGAACCCCAAAGCCCATTGGTGGCCCCATAGGGTACCCCAAAGCACATTGGTTTCCCATACAGAACCCCAAAGCCCATTGGTGGCCCCATAGGGAACCACAAAGCCCATTGGTTTCCCATAGAGGACCCCAAATCCCATTGGTGGCCCCATAGGGTACCCCAAAGCACATTGGTGGCCCCATAGAGAACCCTAAATTCCATTGGTTTCCCATAGGGAACCCCAAATCCCAATGGTGTTCCCATAGAGAACCCCAAATCCCATTGGTTTCCCATAGAGAACCCCAAAGCCCATTGGTTTCCCATAGGGAACCCCAAAGCACATTGGTGGCCCCATAGAGGACCCCAAATCCCATTGATTTCCCATACAGAACCCCAAAGCCCATTGGTTTCCCATAGAGGACCCCAAAGCCCATTGGTGGCCCCATAGAGAACCCCAAATCCCATTGGCGGCCCCATAGGGAACCCCAAAGCACACTGGTGGCCCCATAGGGAACCCCAACGCCCATTGGTGGCCCCATAGAGAACCCCAAAGCCCATTGGTTTCCCATAGGGAACCCCAAATCCCATTGGTGGCCCCATAGGGAACCACAAAGCCCATTGGCGGCCCCATAGGGAACCACAACGCCCATTGGTTTCCCATGCAGAACCCCAAATCCCACTCATATCCCCATAGAGAACCCCCAGTCCCAATGGTGTTCCCATACAGAACCCCAAAGCCCATTGGTGGCCCCATAGAGAACCCCAAAGCCCATTGGTTTTGCATACAGAACCCCAAAGCCCATTGGTGGCCCCATAGGGAACCCAAAAGCCCATTGGTGGCCCCATAGAGGACCCCAAACCCCATTGGTTTCCCATGCAGAACCCCAAATCCCACTCATATCCCCATAGAGAACCCCCAGTCCCAATGGTGTTCCCATACAGAACCCCAAAGCCCATTGGTGTCCCCATAGGGAACCCCAAAGCACATTGGTTCCCCATAGGGAACCCCAAATCCCATTGATTTCCCATACAGAACCCCAAAGGCCATTGGTGTCCCCATACAGAACCCCAAATCCTATTGGTGGCCCCATAGGGAACCCCAAAGCCCATTGGCGGCCCCATAGGGAACCCTAAAGCTCATTGGTGGCCCCATAGAGAACCCCAAATCCCATTGGTGGCCCCATAGAGGACCCCAAATCCCATTGGTTTCCCTATAGAAAACCCCAACGCCCATTGGTGGCCCCATAGAGAACCCCAAAGCCCATTGGTGGCCCCATAGGGAACCCGAAATCCCATTGGTTTCCCATACAGAACCCCAAATCCCATTGGTTTCCCATAGAGAACCCCAAAGCACATTGGTGGCCCCATAGAGGACCCCAAATCCCATTGGTGGCCCCATAGGGTACCCCAAAGCCCATTGGTGGCCCCATAGGGTACCCCAACGCCCATTGGTGGCCCCATAGAGAACCCCAAATCCCATTGGCGGCCCCATAGGGAACCCCAAAGCCCATTGGTGGCCCCATAGGGAACCCCAAACCCCATTGATTACCATATAGAGAACCCCAATCCCGAGGAAGACCCCCCCCAGAGCCCCCAATTTCGGGGTGCCGACCCCATAACCCCCCCCAGAGCCCCCAATTTCGACTTAGTGACCCCAATACCCCAACGAAGACCCCCCCAGAGCCCCCAATTTCGGGATGCCGACCCCACAACCCCCCCTGCCCCTCATTAAGACCCCCAATTTCGGGGTGCTGACCCCATAAACCCCCTCAGCCCCCCAATAGAGCCCCCCCCTTTTTGTCCCCCCAGGCTGCGGGATGCAGGGGGGCCCCCCACTTTCCCCCCCCACCCCCCCTCCCAGTTTCGGGGTGCCGACCCGTCAGCCCCCCAATGGAGCCCCCAATTTCGGCTTAGTGACCCCAATATCCCCATGAAGACCCCCCCAGACCCCCCAGTTTCGGGGTGCCGACCCCATAACCCCTCACAGCCCCCCATGAAGACCCCCAATTTCAGGGTGCCAACCCCATAAACCCCCCTGCCCCTCATTAAGACCCCCAATTTCGGGGTGCCGACCCCATAAGCCCCCCCCTTTTTGTCCCCCCCAGGCTGCGGGATGCAGGGGGGCCCCCACTTTCCCCCTCCACCCCCCCAATTTCGGGGTGCTGACCCCATAAACCCCCACACACACCCATTAAGTCCCCCAATTTCGGGGTGCCGACCCCATAAACCCCCCCGCCCCTCATTAAGACCCCCAATTTCGGGGTGCCGACCCCATAAGCCCCCCCCTTTTTGTCCCCCCAGGCTGTGGGATGCAGGGGGACCCCCCACTTTCCCCCCCACCCCCCCTCCCAGTTTCGGGGTGCCGACCCCTCAGCCCCCCAATGGAGCCCCCAATTTCGGCTTAGTGACCCCAATATCCCCATGAAGACCCCCCCAGACCCCCCAGTTTCGGGGTGCCGACCCCATAAACCCCCCCCCCCCCCGTAATTTCGGGGTGCCGACCCCATAAGCCCCCCCCTTTTTGTCCCCCCAGGCTGCGGGATGCAGGGGGGCCCCCCACTTTCCCCCCCGCCCCCCCATTGGCCGTGGGCCGTCAGCCTTCTCCTGCGGGGGGGGCGGCGCTGCGGGGGGGCTCTGGTGGCGGAGCGGTGGGTGTTGGCGGCCGCCCATTGCTTTATAGGGTGAGACCCCACCCCATTAATTATGGGGGGGGATTGGGGGGGCTGGGAGGGGTTGGGGGGGTCGTGGAGAGGGGGGAAAGGGGGGGGGGAGGGGGGAGAAATGGGGGGATTGGGGGGAGATGCGGTTGTTTGGGGGGGGTAATGCCGTTGTTTGGGGGGAAATCCTATTAATTTGGGGGGAAATCCTATTAATTTGGGGGGAAATCCCATTGTTTGGGGGGAGATCCCATTATTTGGGGGGAAAATCCCATTGTTTTGGGGGAAATCCTATTGTTTGGGGGGGAAATCCTATTAATTTGGAGGGAAATCCCATTGTTTGGGGGGAAATTCCATAGTTTTGGGGGGGGAAATCCCATTGTTTGGGGGGAAATCCTATTAATTTTGGGGGAAATCCCATTGTTTGGGGGGAAATCCTATTAATTTGGAGGCAAATCCCATTGTTTGGGGGGAAATTCCATAGTTTTTTTGGGGGGGAATCCCATTGTTTGGAGTGAAATCCTATTATTTGGGGGGAAATCCTATTAAATTGGGGGGAAACCCTATTGTTTGGGGGGAAATCCTATTGTTTGGGGGGGAAATCCCATTGTTTGGGGGGGAAATCCTATTGTTTTTGGGGAGATCCCATTGTTTCAGGGGGAAATCCCATTATTTGGGGGGGAAATCCTATTAATTTGGGGGGAAATCCTATTGTTTGGGGGGGAAATCCTATTAATTTGGAGGGAAATCCCATTGTTTGGGGGGAAATTCCATAGTTTTGGGGGGGGAAATCCCATTGTTTGGGGTGAAATCCTATTATTTGGGGGGAAATCCCATTGTTTGGGGGGGAGATCCCATTGTTTGGGGGGAAATCCTATTAATTTGGGGGGAAATCCTATTGTTGGGGGGGAAATCCTATTGTTTGGGGGAGATCCCATTGTTTCGGGGGGAAATCCCATTATTTGGGGGGGAAATCCTATTAATTTGGGGGGAAATCCCATTGTTTGGGGGGGGAATCCTATTGTTTGGGGGGAAGTCCTATTAATTTGGGGGGAAAAGCTATTGTTTGGGGGGAAATCCCATTATTTTGGGGGGAAATCCTATTGTTTGGGGGGGAAATCCTATTAATTTGGGGGGAAATCCTATTGTTTGGGGGGGGGATCCCATTATTTGGGGGGAAATCCCATTGTTTGGGGTGAAATCCTATTAATTTTGGGGGAAATCCTATTGTTTGGGGGGAAATCCTATTATTTGGGGGGGAAATCCCATTGTGTGGGGGGAAATCCTAATATTTGGGGGGGAAATCCCATTGTTTGGGGTGAAATCCTATTAATTTTGGGGGAAATCCCATTGTTTGGGGGGGAAATCCTATTAATTTGGAGGGAAATCCCATTGTTTGGGGGGAAATCCTATTATTTGGGGGGGAAATCCCATTGTGTGGGGGGAAATCCTAATATTTGGGGGGGAAATCCCATTGTTTGGGGGGAAATCCTATTATTTGTGGGGGAAATCCTATTATTTTGGGGGGGAAATCCTATTGTTTGGGGGGAAATCCTATTATTTGGGGGGAAATCCTATTGTTTGGGGGGAAATCCCATTATTTGGGGGAGAATCCCATTATTTGGGGGGAAATCCCATTATTTGGGGGGTAAATCCTATTATGTGGGGGGGAAACCCCATTGTTTGGCGGGATATCCCATTGTTTGGGGGGAAATCCTATTAATTTGGAGGGAAATCCCATTGTCTGGGGGAGGAGATCCCATTGTTTGGGGGTGGATCCCATTATTCTGGGGGGATTTATGGGATTTTGGGTTTCCTACGGGACTTTGGGGTTTCCTGGGGGACTTTGGGGGTTCCTATGGGGTTTTGAGGTTCCTATGGGATTTGGGGTTTCTTATAGGATTTTGGGGCTTCCTATGGGATTTGGGGTTTTCTACGGGAACTTTGGGGTTTCCTATGGGATTTGGGATTTCTTATAGGATTTTAGGCTTTTCTATGGGATTTTAAGCTTCTTATGGCCTTTAGGCCTTATGGGATTTGGGGTTTTCTACGGGAACTTCGGGGCTTCCTATGGGATTTGGGGTTTCCTATAGGATTTTGGGGTTACCTATGGGGCTTTGGGGTTTCCCATGGGGTTTTCAGGTTCCTATGGGGTTTTGGGGCTTCCTATGGGATTTGGGATTTCTTATAGGATTTTTGGGGTTTCCTATGGGATTTGGGGTTTCCTATAGGATTTTGGGGTTTCCTATGGGAATTTGGGGTTTCCTTTGGGGTTTGGGGTTTCTTATAGGATTTTGGGGTTTCCTATGGGGTTTTCTACGGGAACTTCGGGGCTTCCTATGGGATTTGGGATTTCTTATAGGATTTTGGGGCTTCCTATGGGATTTGGGGTTCCCTATGGGATTTTACACTTCTTATGGCCTTTAGGGACCCCCAGGCCCCCCGTTTGTGGGGTCTCTCTCCCCCCCCACCCCATAACCCCCCTCCCTTCCGTCCCTATAGGAACCAGGAGGCCGAAGAGTGGCTCGCTGTGACCCCAAATGGCCACCAACGCCGCGGCGCCCGCCTGGCCCTACACGGAGCCTTCGTGGCTGTGGGGCGCGGGAGGGACCTGGCCCTACTCAGCCTGGACGCCCCACTGCCTATAGGGCCGGAGCTGAGACCCCTTTGTCTGCCCTATAGGGACCACCGGAGGCCATTGGGGTCGCGGTGTTGGGCCACCATGGTGGCCAACGGTGGGTGCCGCCGACCCTAAAAGCGGGGAGGGGGCAACTCGAGGTCAACCCCTGCGGTGGTCCTAAAAGGGGGTGGCCCTATAGGTTGGAGGCCCCAAAGGTGGTGGCCCCAAAGGGGGTGGCCCTATAGGTTGGAGGCCCCAAAGGTGGTGGCCCCAAAGGGGGTGGCCCTAAAAGGTGGTGGCCCCAAAGGTGGTGGTCCCAAAGGGGGTGGCTCCATAAGTTGGTGGTCCCAAAGGTGGTGGTCCCAAAGGTGGTGGCCCTAAAAGGTGGTGGACCCATAAGTTGGTGGTCCCAAAGGTGGTGGCCCTAAAAGGGGGTGGTCCCAAAAGGTGGTGGCCCTAAAAGATGGTGGCCCTATAGGTTGGTGGCCCCAAAGGTGGTGGCCCCAAAAGAGGTGGCCCCATAAGTTGGTGGCACCAAAGGTGGTGGTCCCAAAAGAGGTGGCCCCATAAGTTGGTGGTCCCAAAGGTGGTGGTCCCAAAAGAGGTGGCCCTAAAAGGTGGTGGTCCCGAAGGGGGTGGCCCCAAAGGTGGTGGCCCCATAAGTTGGTGGCCCCAAAGGTGGTGGCCCCATAAGTTGGTGGTCCCAAAGGTGGTGGTCCCAAAGGGGGTGGTCCCAAAAGGTGGTGGCCCTAAAAGGTGATGGCCCCAAAGGTGGTGGTCCCAAAAGGGGTGGCCCCAAAGGTGGTGGCCCCATAAGTTGGTGGTCCCAAAGATGGTGGCCCCATAAGTTAGTGGCACCAAAGGTGGTGGTCCCAAAAGAGGTGGCCCTAAAAGGTGGCGGTCCCGAAGGGGGTGGCCCCAAAGGTGGTGGCCCCAAAGGTGGTGGCCCTAAAAGGTGGTGGACCCATAATTAGGTGGCCCCAAAGGTGGTGGCCCCATAAGTTGGTGGTCCCAAAGATGGTGGCCCCAAAGGGCAGTGGTTTTTGGGATCACTTTTGGGGTTCTCCGGACCTTTTTGGAGTCTTTTGGGTCACTTTGGGACATTTTGGGTCACTTTGGGGTTCTTATGACCATTTTGGGGTCACTTTGGGGTTCTTAGGTCCATTTTGGGGTCACTTTGGGTCTTTTGAGGTCGCTTTTGGGGTTCTTAGGTCCATTTTGGGGTCACTTTTGGGTCTTTTGAGGTCACTTTGGGGCTTCTTAGGTTCATTTTGGGGTCACTTTGGGTCTTTTGGGGTCGCTTTTGGGGTTCTTAGGTCCATTTTGAGGTCACTTTGGGTCTTTTGGGGTCGCTTTTGGGGTTCTTAGGTCCATTTTGGGGTCACTTTGGGTCTTTTGGGGTCACTTTTGGGGTTCTTAGGTCCTTATTGGGGTCACTTTGGGGCTTCTTAGGTCCATTTTGGGGTCACTTCGGGGCTTCTGAGGTCGCTTTTGGGGTTCTTATGACCACTTTGGGGTCACTTTGGGGCCCTGCCCCCATTGTCCCATTAGGCTCCGCCGTCCCCATGGGTCTGCTCAGCGTGGAGGTGACCCCAATGGATGACCCCAAACCCCATGGGGACATCGGGGACGGCACAGACGATACCTTCACTGCCACCGTCCCCAAAAACACCACCGCCTGCCAGGTCTGTGGGGTCTGTGGGGTCTGTGGGGTCTTTGGGGTCTCCATGTCCCATCTCGGGGTCCGTTTTTGGGGTCTGTGGGGTCCCCATGTCCCATCTTGGGGTCCGTCTTGGGGTCTGTGGGGTCTTCATGTCCCATCTTGGGGTCTATTTTGGGGTCTGTGGGGTCTTCTAGGACTGCCTTGTGGTCCCCATGTCCTATCTTGGGGTCCGTTTTGGGGTCTGTGGGGTCTCCATGTCCCATCTTGGGGTCCGTTTTGGGGTCTGTGGGGTCTCCATGTCCCATCTTGGGGTCCGTTTTGGGGTCTGTGGGGTCCCCATGTCCCATCTTGGGGTCCATTTTGGGATCTCTGGGGTCTCCATGTCCCATCTTGGGGTCCATTTTGGGATCTCTGGGGTCTTCTAGGGCTGCCTTGTGGTCCCCATGTCCTATCTTGGGGTCCGTTTTGGGGTCTGTGGGGTCTCCATGTCCCATCTTGGGGTCCGTTTTGGGGTCTGTGGGGTCTCCATGTCCCATCTTGGGGTCTATTTTGGGATCTCTGGGGTCCCCATGTCCCATCTTGGGGTCTATTTTGGGGTCTGTGGGGTCCCCATGTCCCATCTTGGGGTTTGTTTTGGGGTCTGTGGGGTCTCCATGTCCCATCTTGGGGTCTATTTTGGGGTCTGTGGGGTCTCCATGGGCTGTCTTGGGGTCCACTTGTCCTATCTTGGGGTCCATTTTGGGGTCTCTGGTGTCTTCTGGGTTCTTTGGGATCCCCATGTCCCATCTTGGGGTCCATCTTGGGGTCCATTTTCGGGTCTCTGGGGTCTTCAGGCTCTTCTGGGGTCTTTGGGGTCCCCATGTCCCACCTTGGTGTCCATTTTGGGGTCTCTGGGGTCCGTTTTGTGGTCTTTTGGGGTCTTCTGACATCTGTGGGGTCCTCATGTCCCATCTTGGGGTCCATTTTGGGGTCTCTGGGGTCTTCTAGGGCTGCCTTGAGGTCCCCATGTCCCATCTTGGAGTCCATTTTGGGGTCTTTGGGGTTTTTGGAGACACTTTGGGGTCCCCGAATCCCATCTTGGGGTCCTTTTCGGGTCTGTTTTGGGGTCTTTTGGGGCCACTTTGGGGTCCCCGTGTCCCATCGTGGGGTCCTTTTGGGGATTCTTAAGCCTTGTGGGGGATTTTTGGGTCACTACCGGATTTTTGGGGTCACTTTTGGGGTTATTAAGTCCCATTTTGGGGTCTTTTGGGGTCACTTCCGGGGCTTTCGGGGTCACTTTTGGGGTCATTTGGGATCTTCTGGGGTCGCTTTGGGGATTCTCGGGTCCCTTTGGGGACCGTTGGGTCACCATTGGCTTTTTGGGGTCAGTTTTGGGGGGTTTTGAGGTCCATTTTCGGGCCCCTTCCTCCCATTGGGGTCTTTGCAATGGGGCGATGTGGGGGGACCCCCTGAACCCCCACTTTTTTCGCCCACCCCACAGCCGGACGCGGGGTCCCCCCCTGGCGTGCGAGGAAGGGGGCATTTGGTTCCTGGAAGGGATCGCCACCGGGGGGGGCTGCGCTATGGGGCAGCCCCCGACCTTCACCGCCGCGGCCCTATATGAGAGGTGGATCTATGGGGTGACGCGCGAGGCGTACTTTGCTGAGCCGCCCCCCCGACCCCAAAGAGGAAGAAGAGCCCGAGGATGACTTCTGGGGGGAGCCCCAACCCACAGCAGACCCCAAAATCTGGGGGTCACCCAACGCCACGGAGGACCCCAACGTTGTGGGGTCATCCAAACCCATGGAGGACCCCAACGTTGTGGGGTCACCCAAACCCATGGAGGACCCCAATGTTGTGGGGTCATCAAAACCCATGGAGGACCCCAATGTTGTGGGGTCACCCAAACCCATGGAGGACCCCAACGTTGTGGGGTCACCCAAACCCATGGAGGACCCCAACGTTGTAGGGTCACCCAATGCCACCGAGGACCCCAACGTTGTGGGGTCACCCAAACCCATGGAGGACCCCAACGTTGTGGGGTCACCCAAACCCATGGAGGACCCCAACGTTGTGGGGTCACCCAACGCTACAGAGGACCCCAACGTTGTGGGGTCATCCAAACCCATGGAGGACCCCAATGTTGTGGGGTCACCCAAACCCATGGAGGACCCCAACGTTGTGGGGTCACCCAAACCCATGGAGGACCCCAATGTTGTGGGGTCACCCAAACCCATGGAGGACCCCAACGTTGTGGGGTCACCCAAACCCATGGAGGACCCCAACATTGTGGGGTCACCCAAACCCATGGAGGACCCCAACGCTGTAGGGTCACCAGAACCCATAGAAGACTCCAACCCTATGGAGGATCCCAAACCCATGGAGGACCCCAACGTTGTAGGGTCACCCGAACCCATAGAAGACCCCAATCCCGTGGAGGACCCCAACTTTGTAGGGCCACAAAAACTCACAGACGACTCCAACTCCGCCGAAGACCCCAATCCCATGGAGGACCCCGATCCCATGGAGGACCCCGATCCCATGGAGGACCCCAACTTTGTAGGGCCACAAAAACCCACAGATGACTTCAACTCCGCCGAAGACCCCAATCCCATGGAGGACCCCAATCCCATGGAGGACCCCGATCCCATGGAGGACCCCAACTTTGTAGGGCCACAAAAACCCACAGATGACTTCAACTCCGCCGAAGACCCCAATCCCATGGAGGACCCCGATCCCATGGAGGACCCCGATCCCATGGAGGACCCCAACTTTGTAGGGCCACAAAAACTCACAGACGACTCCAACTCCGCCGAAGACCCCAATCTCATGGAGGACCCCGATCCCATGGAGGACCCCGATCCCATGGAGGACCCCAACTTTGTAGGGCCACAAAAACCCACAGATGACTTCAACTCCGCCGAAGACCCCAATCCCATGGAGGACCCCAATCCCATGGAGGACCCCACACCCGTGGAGGGCTCTGAGGAGGAATGAGCCCCTCTTTTTGGGGTCAGTTGTGGGGTGGAGGACACAGCAATAAAGTGGTGATGGTCTGCAGCCCCACAACCCTCTGCCTCCTTTTTTTTGGGGGGGGGAGGGGGACGGGACAAACACTATTTGGGGCACATTTGGGGGTCCTCAGCCCCATGTGGGGAACCCCAGACCCATTTAGGGCACACTTGGGAGTCCCCCTCCATTTTGGGGGGTCCTCAGCCCCATTCAGGGCACTTTTGGGGGTCCTCGGCCCCACGGTCGCCCTGACACCCCCCCAATTCCCACCCCACACAAAAAAACAAACCCCAAATGCACCCCAAAAGCTCCAAAATACCCCAAATTTAATCGCGACGGGGGGAGGGGGGAGGGGGTGAAAAGGGACTCCAACCCCATCACCCATCACCCTCACAGTAACGGTGACGGATGGACCCCCGGCGCTGCCCCACGGCTGACTGTACCCCGTGACACCCCATATGTGGGGTGACAGCGCTGTGGGGCGCAGCGGGGAGGGTGGCTGCCCTACAGGCGACCACGGGGGAGGGGGTTACGGGGGCTCTGGAGGACTGCAACACCGTCACCACAGCGCTGAGGCGTCCCGTAGGCATCTCTGGGGACTGTAGCAGTGTTGGTGGTGTCAGTGAGTCCTCCAACACCATTCCCGTTGAGTTGGGGTGTTGTAAAGGCTCCTCTTTCACCCTTAACGCTGCTGAGTCCTCCAACACCGTTTCCATCTCTTCCAGGTGTTGTAAAGGCTCTTCTTTCACCCTTAATGCTGCTGATGAGTCCTCCAACACCATTCCCGTTGAGTTGGGGTGTTGTAAAGGCTCCTCTTTCACCCTCAGAGCTGTTGGTGAGTCCTGCAACACCATTCCCGTTGAGTTGGGGTGTTGCAAAGGCTCCTCTTTCACCCTCAGTGCTGTTGGTGAGTCCTCCAACACCATTTCCATCACTTCCAGGTGTTGTAAAGGCTCTTCTTTCACCCTTAATGCTGCTGATGAGTCCTCCAACACCATTCCCGTTGAGTCGGGGTGTTGTAAAGGCTCCTCTTTCACCCTTAATGCTGATGATGAGTCCTCCAACACCATTCCCGTTGAGTTGGGGTGTTGTAAAGGCTCCTCTTTCACCCTTAACACTGCTGTTGGTGAGTCCTCCAACACCATTCCTGCAGAGTTGGGGTGTTGCAAAGCCTCCTCTTTCACCCTTAACGCTGCTGATGAGTCCTCCAACACCATTTCCATCACTTCCACGTGTTGTAAAGGCTCTTCTTTCACCCTTAACGCTGCTGATGAGTCCTCCAACACCATTCCCGCTGAGTTGGGGTGTTGTAAAGGCTCCTCTTTCACCCTTAACGCTGCTGAGTCCTCCAACACCGTTTCCATCGCTTCCAGGTGTTGTAAAGGCTCTTCTTTCACCCTTAATGCTGATGATGAGTCCTCCAACACCATTCCCGTTGAGTTGGGGTGTTGTGAAGGCTCCTCTTTCACCCTCAGAGCTGTTGGTGAGTCCTGCAACACCATTCCTGTTGAGTTGGGGTGTTGCAAAGGCTCCTCTTTCACCCTCAGTGCTGTTGGTGAGTCCTCCAACACCATATCCATCACTTCCAGGTGTTGTAAAGGCTCTTCTTTCACCCTTAATGCTGTCGATGAGTCCTCCAACACCATTCCCGTTGAGTTGGGGTGTTGTAAAGGCTCTTCTTTCACCCTTAATGCTGTCGATGAGTCCTCCAACACCATTCCCGTTGAGTTGGGGTGTTGTGAAGGCTCCTCTTTCACCCTTAACGCTGCTGATGAGTCCTCCAACACCATTCCCGTTGAGTTGGGGTGTTGTGAAGGCTCCTCTTTCACCCTCAGTGCTGTCGGTGAGTCCTCCAACACCATTCCCGTTGCCTTGGAAGGCTCCTCTTTCACCCTTAACGCTGCTGAGTCCTCCAACACCGTTTCCATCACTTCCAGGTGTTGTAAAGGCTCCTCTTTCACCCTTAACGCTGTCGATGAGTCCTCCAATACCGTTTCCGTCATGTTGAAGCGTTCTGGAACCTCATTCTTCACTTTAAATGGTGTTGATGAGTCCTCCAACACCATTCCCGCTGTGCTGAGGTGTTGCAGAGGTTCCCCTTCCACCTTTAACGCCGTTGGTGGTACTGAAGAGTCCTCCAACACTGTTCCCACCACGTTGAGGTACTCCGGAGCCTCACCCTTCACCTTTAACGGTACTGATGAGTCCTCCAACACCACCTCCATCACGCTGAGGTGTTCTGGAACCTCATCCTTCACCTTTACCAGTACTGATGAGTCCTCCAACACCGTTTCTGCCACGCTGAGGTGTTCTGGAACCTCATCCTTCACCTTTAACGGTACTGATGAGTCCTCCAACACCGTTTCTGTCACGCTGAGGCGTTCTGGAACCTCATCCTTCACCCTCAGTGGTATAGATGAGCCCTCCAACACCGTTTCCATCGTACCGAGGGATTCTGGAGCCTCATCCTTCACCTCTACTGCTACTGCTGAGTCCTCCAACACCGTTCCCGTCGTACCGAGCGGTTCCGGAACCTCCTCCTTCACCTTTACCGCTGCTGCTGAGTCCTCCAACACCACCTCCATCACGCCGAAGTGTTTTGGAAGCCTCCCTTCTGCTCGCAGAGGCATTGACGACGTCGGCGAGTCCTCCATCGCGTCGTGCTGCTGTTGCTGAGGCTCTCCCCCCGCTGTTACCCCCGCTGCCGGCACCGCAGGGTCCTCCAACACCACCCCCACCACCTCCCGCCGCTCCAACACCCCCTCCTCCGCCCGTCCCCCGCCGGCCCCATCCGCCTGTTGGTTCAGCCTCCCCGCCAGCTGTTCCCGGAGCCGAAAGTCTTTGGGGCAGAGCCCGCACCGCCTCTCGGCGTGAGTCCTCCGGTGGTTCTTCAGCGCCATCAGGTTGTAGAAGGCCTTGTGACAGGCGGAGCAGCGGAACAGCCCGGTGGTGTGGCTGTGCCGATGGTTCACCAAACTCCCAGCGTGTTTGTAGCTCCGGCCGCACTCCTCGCACCGGAACGGCCGAGTCGATGGCTGCTGTTGCACCTCCGACTGTTGCTGCTGCATCCCAGGCTGTTGTTGTTGCATCCCAGGCTGTTGTTGTTGCATCCCAGGCTGTTGTTGTTGCATCCCAGGCTGTTGTTGTTGCATCCCAGGCTGTTGTTGCTGCATCCCAGGCTGCTGCTGCTGCTGCATCACCGGCTGTTGCCTCACCCCAGTCTGTTGCCGCTGCATCCCCGGCGGTTGCTTCACCCCCAGCTGTTGCCTCGCGGCCGACTGTTGCCTCGTCGCCAACTGCTGCCTCCTCCTCCCTTCCTCCTCCTCCTCCTCCACGAAGCCAATGGGCGACGGCGCCGCCGGCAGCCCGGCTTTACACCGCGGGTGGTTGCGGAGGTGGTTGCGGTAGGCGGCCATGTTGGGGTACCACCGCGCGCACACCATGCAGGGGAAAACACCCGTCTGGTGCGTCTGACGGTGGTTCACCAGACTCCCCCCGTGCCTGTAGGTCTTCCCGCACACCCCGCAGGCGTACGGACGGCGCTCCGCTGACGCCGGCACAGCCGCCACGGCCGCCTGTTGCTCGGCGCGGTGACGCCGGCAGTGCTCCCGGAGGGCGTCCATGTTGTCGAAGGGCTGCCCGCACGACCCGCAGATGTGGGGCGACGGGAGGTCCTCCGAGCACCCAGCAGACCCTCCCGGTCCCACGGCGCTCCCGGGGGCTCCGCCTGTTGCCAACACAGTCACAGCCGTTGGGTCCCCAATGGGATCCCATTGTGATCGCACCCATCCCCACACCATCCCCATTGATTTCCATGCCATCCCCATTGCCTTCCATGCCATTCCCATCGTATGCCCCCACCCCAATGCCATCCCCATTGCTTTCCATGCCATTCCCACTGGACATTCCCACCCCAATGCCATCCCCATTGGATCTTCCCATCCCTATACCATTCCCATCGGATGCCCCCACCCCAATGCCATCCCCATTGCTTTCCATGCTCCCCCCATTGCTTCCCATGCCCTTCCCATTGTATACCCCCACCCCAATGCTGCCCCCGTTGCTTTCCATGCCATCCCCATTGCCTTCCATGCCATTCCCTTCGGATGTTCCCAACCCCAATGCCACCCCCATTGCTTTCCACACCATCTCCATTGCTTTCCATGCCATTCCCATTGGATTTCCCCACCCCAATGCCATTCCCATCAGATGTTCCCACCCCAATGCCATCCCCATTGCTTTCCATGCCATTCCCACTGGGTTTTTCCACCCCAATGCCATTCCCATTGGACATTCCCACCCCAATGCCATCCCCATTGCTTTCCATGCCACCCCCATTGCTTTCCATGCCATTCCCACTGGATGCCCCCACCCCAATGCCACCCCCATTGCTTTCCATGCCATTCCCACTGGACATTCCCACCCCAATGCCATCCCCATTGGATCTTCCCATCCCCATACCGTTCCCATCGGATGCCCCCACCCCAATGCCATCCCCATTGCTTTCCATGCCATCCCCATTGCTTCCCATGCCCTTCCCATTGTATACCCCCACCCCAATGCCACCCCCATTGCTTTCCATGCCATCCCCATTGCCTTCCATGCCATTCCCATCGGATGTTCCAACCCCAATGCCACCCCCATTGCTCTCCATGCCATCCCCACTGCTTTCCATGCCATTCCTATTGGATGTTCCAACCCCAATGCCACCCCCATTGGATTTCCCCACCCCAATGCCCTTCCCATTGTATACCCCCACCCCAATGCCATCCCCATTGCTTTCCACGCCACCCCCATTGCTTTCCATGCCATCCCCATTGCTTCCCATGCCCTTCCCATTGTATACCCCCACCCCAATGCTGCCCCCGTTGCTTTCCATGCTCCCCCCATTGCCTTCCATGCCATTCCCATCGGATGTTCCCACCCCAATGCCACCCCCATTGCTTTCCGTGCCATCCCCATTGATTACCATGCCATTCCCACTGGATTTTCCCACCCCAATGCCACCCCCATTGCTTCCCATGCCATCCCCATTGGCTTTCTACACCATTCCCATTGCATTTCCCCACCCCAATGCCATTCCCATTGCTTTCCATGCCACCCCCATTGCTTTCCACACCATTCCCATCGTATACCCCCACCCCAATGCCATCCCCATTGCTTTCCATGCCATTCCCACTGGATGCCCCCACCCCAATGCCACCCCCATTGCTCTCCATGCTATTCCCACTGGACATTCCCACCCCAATGCCATCCCCATTGGATCTTCCCATCCCCATACCATTCCCATCGGACACCCCCACCCCAATGCCACCCCCATTGCTTTCCATGCCATCCCCATTGCTTTCCATGCCCTTCCCATCGTATACCCCCACCCCAATGCCACCCCCATTGCTTTCCACACCACCCCCATTGCTTTCCATGCCATTCCTATTGGATGCCCCCACCCCAATGCCACCCCCATTGTTTTCCATGCCATTCCCTTTGGATTTCCCCACCCCAATGCCATTCCCATCGAATGCCCCCACCCCAATGCCACCGCCATTGCTTTCCACACCATCTCCATTGCCTTCCATGCCATTCCTATTGGATAACCCCACCCCAGTGCCATTCCCATCGCACGCCCCCACCCCAATGCCATCCCCATTGCTTTCCATGCCATTCCCACTGGGTTTTTCCACCCCAATGCCATCCCCATTGCTTTCCATGCCATTCCCACTGGGTTTTTCCACCCCAATGCCATTCCCATTGGACATTCCCACCCCAATGCCATCCCCATTGCTTTCCACACCATCTCCATTGCCTTCCATGCCATTCCTATTGGATAACCCCACCCCAGTGCCATTCCCATCGCACGCCCCCACCCCAATGCCATCCCCATTGATTTCCATGCCCTCCCCATCGGACGCCCCCACCCCAATGCCGCCCCCATTGCCTTCCACGCCATCCCCATAGGATCCCCCCCCCCTCCCCTCTCCCCACATCGCACCGTCCCGCGCTGCCGGCCGTCCTTCCTCCTCCTCCTCTTCCTCCTCGTCCTCCTCCTCCTCCTCGTCCTCCTCTCTTCCCCCTCTCCCCTCCGCAGCCCCCCTCTCCTCCAGGCACACCAAACACGCGTTGCCGGCTCCCATCCTGGCCCGGTGGTGACGCCGACAGCGCCGGCTGTGCCTCCGGAGGTGTCCTTTGAGGGCGGCCACGTTGGAGAAGCGTTTGGGGCAGAGGTGGCAGCCGAAATCCCCCGTCTGGTGGGTCCTGCGGTGGTTGATGAGGCTCCCGGAGTGCAGGTAGGCTTTGCCGCACACCTCGCAGCCGAAGAGCCTTTGAGGGGGGACGGGGGGTTTCGGGGGGGGTGGGCGGCGGCGGTGAAGCCTGGCGTGGTTGCGGAGGGCCATGAGGTTGGGGAAGGATTTGGGGCAGGACGGGCAGGAGAAGACGCCGGGGCGGTGAGTGTGGCGGTGGTTGGCCAGGCTGCCGCGGTGACGGTAACGGCGGCCGCAGTCGGAGCAGGAGAAACGACGTGCAGGGGGGGGCCGCCATGGTTTGGGGGTAATGGGGGGGGGTTTGATGTCCTGGGGGGGGGGGACTTGGGGTAATGGGGGGGGTTTGGTGTCCTGGGGGGGGGTTGGGGGGTAATGGAGGGGGGTTTGGTGTCCTGGGGGGGGTTGGGGGGTAATGGGGGGGAATGGGGGGCTTTTGGTGTCCTGGGGGGGGATAATGGGGGGGGATTGGGGGCTAATGGGGGGGTTTTGGTGTCCTGGGGGGGGGTTGGGGGGTAATGGGGGGGGGGGGGGTAATGGGGGGGGTTTGGTGTCCGGGGGGGGGGGTTGGGGGGTAATGGGGGGGTTTGGTGTCCTAAGAGGGTAATGGGGAGGGATTGGGGGGATAATGGGGGGGATTGGGGGGGGTTTGATGTCCTGGGGGGGGGACTTGGGGTAATGGGGGGGTTTTGGTGTCCTGGGGGGGGGTTGGGGGGTAAATAGGGGGGAATGGGGGGGTTGGGGGGGTAATGGAGGGGGGTTTGGTGTCCTGGGGAGGGTTGGGGGGTAATGGGGGGGAATGGGGGGCTTTTGGTGTCCTGGGGGGGATAATGGGGGGGATTGGGGGCTAATGGGGGGGTTTTGGTGTCCTGGGGGGGGTTGGGGGGTAATGGGGGGGGGGGGGTAATGGGGGGGGTTTGGTGTCCGGGGGGGGGGGTTGGGGGGTAATGGGGGGGTTTGGTGTCCTAAGGGGGTAATGGGGAGGGATTGGGGGGATAATGGGGGGGTTTTGGTGTCCTGGGGGGGGGATAATGGGGGGGATTGGGGGGGTTTGATGTCCTGGGGGGGGGACTTGGGGTAATGGGGGGTTTTGGTGTCCTGGGGGGGGGTTGGGGGGTAAATAGGGGCGAATGGGGGGGTTGGGGGGTAATGGGGGGGGTTTTGGTGTCCTAAGGGGGTAATGGGGGGGGATTGGGGGGATAATGGGGGGGGTTTGGTGTCCTGCGGGGGGGATAATGGGGGGGATTGGGGGGGGTTTGATGTCCTGGGGGGGGGACTTGGGGTAATGGGGGGGTTTTGGTGTCCTGGGGGGGGGGTTGGGGGGTAAATAGGGGGGAATGGGGGGGTTGGGGGATAATGGAGGGGGGT